>NC_068450.1:70000-237883 GCF_023373465.1 Oncorhynchus keta | reverse complement strand
TTGGACAAAAATGAATGGCATGTCATTGGCATCGGACAAACCATATACACATTGGCCAATACCACCCAATCCGGCGTTGATTCATCCAAAGTGTATTGCAAATGCCATATGGTAATTGCCAGTTGTAACACTTTAAAAAATTCAACAGGGGGCAAATGCGCTCCAATCGGGTTTTTCATATTGGATATGTAACCCAAATTAATGTCCAAAAGTAAAATTTTGAAAAATGAACTTTTTTCAAAAACTTATCACCCCTTAAAAAGTGCTTTCTGGACCGTTTTTCGAAATTCTTTCGATTTTTTTGTCAATTACACATGTGTAAGAACTGTATGAATATACTTTTGTCCAATTTTATTATCATAATTTTTTAATTTTTTTATATGCGCATAAGGAATATGTTTTGTCCAATTCCAATATGATTTCATAGGAAGTCAAAAGTCAAAAGTCAAAAATGTCAAAATTTTGTAAAAACTTCACACACCCATAAAAAAGTGCTTTCTGGACCGTTTTTCGAAATTCTTTCGATTTTTTGTCAATTACACATGTGTAAGAACTGTATGAATATACTTTTGTCCAATTTTATTATCATAATTTTTTTTTTTTTTTACATGCGCATAAGGAATATGTTTTGTCCAATTCCAATATGATTTCATAGGAAGTCAAAAGTCAAAAGTCAAAATGTCAAAATTTTGTAAAAACTTCACACACCCATAAAAAAGTGCTTTCTGGACCGTTTTTCGAAATTCTTTCGATGTTTTGTCAATTACACATGTGTAAGAACTGTATGAATATACTTTTGTCCAATTTTATTATCATAATTTTTTTTTTTTTTTTTACATGCGCATAAGGAATATGTTTTGTCCAATTCCAATATGATTTCATAGGAAGTCAAAAGTCAAAAGTCAAAATGTCAAAATTTTGTAAAAACTTCACACACCCTTAAAAAGTGCTTTCTGGACCGTTTTTTGAAATTCTTTCAATTTTTTTGTCAATTACACATGTGTAAGAACTGTATGAATATACTTTTGTCCAATTTTATTATCATATTTTTTTATATATTTTTTTTAAATTGTGCATAAGGATTTTTTTGTGGGCCAAATGACGTAAGAAATTTGACATGCTCAAAAATCCTGCAGAAATGCAAAATTGACTGGCCTGATGAACTCGGGATGGCCGGGCAGTGATAGTTGTTCCTTTCCATCACTCGTTGTGTTGACTTCATCATGTCCATTTTGTGATGTTTTTCACTATATAATCATATTGCAAGTGCACGTGCATTTGCAATATGTTTCAATGTGCATTTACCATATGAAATTTGACCTTGCTCAAAAATGCAAAATTGACTGGTCTGATGAACACAGGATGGCCGAGCAGTGATAGTTGTACATTTCCATCACTCGTTGTGTTGATTTCATCATGTCCATTAGGTGATGTTTTTACACTATAGAATCATATTGCAAATGCACGTTTGCATTGTTGTGCAACTGGTAACCCAAAAATAAAAATATGGTGTAAATGCATTTAAAATTCTGAATTAATTGACTGGTCTGATGGGAACACAGGATGGCCGAGCAGTGATAGTTGTACATTTCCATCACTTGTTGTGTTGATTTCATCATGTCCATTAGGTGATGTTTTTTCACTATAGAATCATATTGCAAATTTGCAATATGTTTCAATGTGCATTTACCATTGAAATTTGTGCTCAAAAATGCAAAATTGACTGGTAACACAGGATGGCTGAGCAGTGATAGTTGTACATTTCCATCACCTGTTGTGTTGATTTCATCATGTCCATTTGTTTATGTTTTTTCACTATTCATATTGCAAAGTCACGTGCATTTGCAATATGGTTCAATGGGCATACCATAAAATTTGTCATGCTATAAAATCCTGCAGGAATGTGAAATTGACTGGTCTGATGAACACAGGATGGCCGAGCAGTGATAGTTGTACATTTCCATCACTTGTTGTGTTGATTTCATCATGTCCATTAGGTGATGTTTTTTCACTATAGAATCATATTGCAAATGCACGTGCATTGTTGTGCAACTGGTAACCCAAAAATAAAATATGGTTGTAAATGCATTTACCGGTCATTCTGATATTAATGCTCGCTATGGGAACACAGGATGGCCGGGCAGTGATAGTTGTACATTTCCATCACTCGTTGTGTTGATTTCATCATGTCCATTAGGTGATGTTTTTACACTATAGAATCATATTGCAAGTGCGCGCGCATTTGCAATATGTTTCAATGTGCATTTACCATATGAAATTTGAAATGCTCAAAAATGCAAAATTGACTGGTCTGATGGACACAGGATGGCCGAGCAGTGATAGTTGTACATTTCCATCACTCGTTGTGTTGATTTCATCATGTCCATTAGGTGATGTTTTTTCACTATAGAATCATATTGCAAGTGCACGCATTTGCAATATGTTTCAATGTGCATTTACCATATGAAATTTGAAATGCTCAAAAATGCAAAATTGACTGGTCTGATGAACACAGGATGGCCGAGCAGTGATAGTTGTACATTTCCATCACCTGTTGTGTTGATTTCATCATGTCCATTAGTTTATGTTTTTCACTATTCATATTGCAAATGCACTGTGCATTTGCAATATGGTTCAATGGGCAGGTACCATCACGAAAATTGTCATGCTATAATGCATCCTGCAGGAATGTGAATTGACTGGTCTGATGAACACAGGATGGCCGAGCAGTGATAGTTGTACATTTCCATCACTTGTTGTGTTGATTTCATCATGTCCATTAGGTGATGTTTTTCACTATAGAATCATATTGCAAATGCGCGCTTTGCAATATGTTTCAATGGTGCATTTACCATATGAAATTTGAAATGCATTTACCGGTCAAAAATGCAAAATTGACTGGTCTGATGGACACAGGATGGCCGGGCAGTGATAGTTGTACATTTCCATCACTGTTGTGTTGATTTCATCATGTCCATTAGGTGATGTTTTTTCACTATAGAATCATATTGCAAGTGCTGTGCATTTGCAATATGTTTCAATGTGCATTTACCATATGAAATTTGAATGCTCAAAAAATGCAAAATTGACTGGTCTGATGACACAGGATGGCCGAGCAGTGATAGTTGTACATTTCCATCACCTGTTGTGTTGATTTCATCATGTCCATTAGGTGATGTTTTCACTCATATTGCAAAGTCACGCGCATTTGCAATATGTTTCAATGGGCAGGTACCATCACGAAATTTGACATGCTATAAAAATGCAAAATTGACTGGTCTGATGAACACAGGATGGCCGAGCAGTGATAGTTGTACATTTCATCACTCACCATCATGTCCATTAGGTGATGTTTTTTTCACTATAGAATGACGTGCATTGTTGTGCAACTGGTAACCCAAAATGGTTTAAATGCATTTACTCAAAAGTCACTGTGTTGTACATTTGCAACTTGGTTGATTTCATCATGATTAGGTATGTACACTATAGAATCATATTGCAAGTGCTCCATATGAAATTTGAATGCTCAAAAATGCAAAATTGACTGGTCTGATGGACACAGGATGGCCGAGCAGTGATAGTTGTACATTTCCATCACTTGTTGTGTTGATTTCATCATGTCCATTAGGTGATGTTTTTTCACTATAGAATCATATTGCAAATGCACGCGCATTTGCAATATGTTTCAAAAATGTGCATTTACCATATGAAATGACATGCTCAAAAATGCAAATTGATGCTCTGATGGACACAGGATGGCCGAGCAGTGATAGTTGTACATTTCCATCACTCGTTGTGTTGATTTCATCATGTCCATTAGGTGATGTTTTTACACTATAGAATCATATTGCAAGTGCGCGCGCATTTGCAATATGTTTCAATGTGCATTTTACCATATGAAATTTGACATGCTCAAAAATGCAAAATTGACTGGTCTGATGGACACAGGATGGCCGAGCAGTGATAGTTGTACATTTCCATCACTCGTTGTGTTGATTTCATCATGTCCATTAGGTGATGTTTTTACACTATAGAATCATATTGCAAGTGCGCGCATTTGCAATATGTTTCAATGTGCATTTACCATATGAAATTTGACATGCTCAAAAATGCAAAATTGACTGGTCTGATGAACACAGGATGGCTGAGCAGTGATAGTTGTACATTTCCATCACTCGTTGTGTTGATTTCATCATGTCCATTTGTTTATGTTTTCTCACTTTTGCAAAGTCACTGTGCATTTGCAATATGGTTCAATGGGCAGGTACCATCACGAATTTGTCATGCTATAAAAATCCTGCAGGAATGTGAAATTGACTGGCCCGATGAACTCGGGATAGCTGGGCAGTGATTCTGGTTCATCTCCATGGCTCGTTAGGGTTGATTTCAGAATGTCACTTTTGGTGATGGTCCCTCTCCGTTTAAACATATTGCTAATGTACAAAAGTCAACTAGCAAGTCAGTGTCCATCAGTCAATTAGATGTCATTTTGACACCAAACTGATACCAATTGACACCAAACCCACTTTTTCCAACTCATTTAGAAGCCAACTATCATATATGTCAGAGCAGGCCCATAATTCACAGCGCCTTTAGTTTAAAACATAATAAAAACGTAAAACACATAGTTACGTTCTAGCTGCGGGTCCAGGTCAGACATTATGTGAAGGCCTATGTGAGGCGACCCCGAATCCCGAGTTTCGGCTCGATAGGTCCTTCGGTGCCCGAGTAAAACCCTAATTGGTGCTGAAAATCCACTTTTTCCATGCCTTGCTATGGGGTCCTTGAATGAGCTATCGGACCGAAACGTTGGGGTCCGTCTCTATGGGCCGAGCCGGTTCCAATGCACCTAGTCTTGTGTCTCTGAGACTTTTCTAAATGTCGCCATTTTCGTAATGGTCAAAATGAATTGAAATCATTGCAAATGTACGAGGCTATTTCTCGGTCCGAGAACCTTCTAGAGCCACCTAACTCACCACGCACTATCGACCCGAGGTCTAGAACAGGTTTCTAAAGTTTCGGAACTCTAGGTCTGACGGTTCTTTTTTAGCTCGAACAAAGCTAACTATTGGAGGCACTGTCTGTCTCTACAACCCCCAATACGTCCCTCCTTCCAAGTTGTGTGTCTGTGTGATTTAGTTTTCCTTTGAAATTTTATGGGAAAAATGACTGATTTACAGTTCATGGGGTTGCCTAATCACACATATGAAGTTTTGGACAGATCTGACTTTTAACCCCTCGAAACAGCCCCTGAGACACCAATTAAGGCACTTCCGGTTGGCACAGGAAGCTATAAGTCAACACATATCCTCACTGGGCTATGCTTTTACAGAATCCTGTGTTTTAAGTCCTTACGTTAAGAATTGACTGATTTACACAGGGTTGAATGCACTATGTCTATCAAACTGCAGGCAGGTAATGGAAAACACTTTTAGGGTGATTTTAACCACTTCCGGTTGGTCCAGGAAGCCTAGAATCAACACAGGTAGACCTCATACTGGCCTGATGGACTGTTATCAAAGACAGGTTCATACGGCATTCATAACCCATATAGACTTCAGGTTGAATTTAGGGGTGCAGGCAATGTATTCCTATGGGGAGAGAAGTCAATGCAAACTATTTGAAGTAAACACCTTCTTTAACTATTAAGGGTTAATGCCACACGGTCAACGTTAGGCTTGCACGGATCGGAAGGACCTTAGGAACGTACCTGAGGTCGAATTGTGCTTCTCACCCTAACGGTTCTCTCACTGTCACCCAAAAGCAAATGACGTTGTGGGGCAGGCTTCATTTTGGGCCTACTTTTCTAATGGTCGCTGCGCTCAGACCGAGCGAGCTACGGTCAAGCGGGATATCTCGTTGAACTCGGCACGGCCTAGAGATTATGTTTATGCCATTGCCTGCTCTCTGTGTCTTTGAGAACCGCACTTTTTCACTCCATCCTTGCTGTGTGTGCGTGTGAGAGCTTTTCTTTGACATCTGTTGGGAGAAATGACTGATTTACAGTTCATGAGGGTTACCTAGTCACACATATGAAGTTTTGAAAAGATCTGACCTTTTAACCCTTGGAAACTGCCACTGTGACATCATTAAAGGCACTTCCGGTTGGCACAGGAAGCTATAAGTAAACCCATGTCTTGATTGACATAGAAACTTACAGAATCCTGAGTTTTAAGTCCTTACGTTAAGAATTGACTGATTTACACAGGGTTGAATGCACTATGTCTATCAAACTGCAGGCAGGTAATGGAAAAACACTTTTAGGGTGATTTTAACCACTTCCGGTTGGTCCAGGAAGCCTAGAATCAACACAGGTAGACCTCATACTGGCCTGATGGACTGTTACCAAAGACAGGTTCATACGGCATTCATAACCCATATAGACTTCAGGTTGAATTTAGGGGTGCAGGCAATGTATTCCTATGGGGAGAGAAATCAATGCAAACTATTTGAAGTAAACACCTTCTTTTAACTATTAAGGGTTAATGCCACACGGTCAAGGTTAGGCTTGCACGGATCGGAAGGACCTTAGGAACGTACCTGAGGTCGAATTGTGCTTCTCACCCTAACGGTTCTCTCACTGTCACCCAAAAGCAAATGACGTTGTGGGGCAGGCTTCATTTTGGGCCTACTTTTCTAATGGTCGCTGCGCTCAGACCGAGCGAGCTACGGTCAAGCGGGATATCTCGTTGAACTCGGCACGGCCTAGACATTATGTTTATGCCATTGCCTGCTCTCTGTGTCTTTGAGAACCACACTTTTCACTCCATCCTTGCTGTGTGTGCGTGTGAGAGCTTTTCTTTGACATCTGCTGGGAGAAATGACTGATTTACAGTTTAGGAGGGTTACCTGGTCACACATATGAAGTTTTGGAAAGATCTGACTTTTTTAACCCCTCGAAACAGCCCCTGAGACACCAATTAAGGCACTTCCGGTTGGCACAGGAAGCTATAAGTAAACACATGTCTTGATTGACATAGCCACTTACAGAATCCTGAGTTTTAAGTCTTTAAGTTAAGAATTGACTGATCTACACAGGGTTGAATGCACTATGTCTATCAAACTGCATGCAGTGTATGGATCAACACTGATAAGGTGATTTCAACCACTTCCGGTTGCTTCAGGAAGCTTATAATTGGCACAGGTAGACCTCATAGTGGTCTGATGGACTGTCATAGAAGACAGGTTCATAAGTCATTCATAACCCACATAGGCTTCAGGTTGAATTTAGGGGTGCAGGCAATGTATTCCTATGGGGAGAGAAGTCAATGCAAACTCTTTGAAGTAAACACCTTATTTTAACTATTAAGGGTTAATGCCACATGGTCAAGGTTAGGCTTGCACGGATCGGGAGGACCTCAGGAACGTACCTGAGGTCGAATTGTGCTTCTCACCCTAACGGTTCTCTCACTGTCACCCAAAAGCAAATGACATTGAGGGCCAGGCTTCCTTTGCGCCTTCTTTTTTTTCAAGGTCGCTGCACTCAGAGCGAGCTACGGTCAAGCGGGGCGTCTCGTTGAACTCTGCACAGCCTGGAGACTATGGTGATGCCATTTTTTGTGTTGATTTCAGAATGCCATTTTGGTGATGGTCCCTCTCCGTTTAAACATATTGCTAATGTACAAAAGTCAACTAGCAAGTCAGTGTCCACCAGTCAATTAGATGTCATTCTGACACCAAACTGATACCAATTGACACCAAACCCACTTTTTTCCAACTCATTTAGAAGCCAACTATCACATATGTCAGAGCAGGCCCATAATTCACAGCGCCATTAGTTTAAAACATAATAAAAACGTAAAACACATAGTTACGTTCTAGCTGCGGGTCCAGGTCAGACATTATGTGAAGGCCTATGTGAGGCGACCCCGAATCCCGAGTTTCGGCTCGATAGGTCCTTCGGTGCCCGAGTAAAACCCTAATTGGTGCTGAAAATCCACTTTTTTCCATGCCTTGCTATGGGGTCCTTGAATGAGCGATCGGACCGAAACGTTGGGGTCCGTCTCTATGGGCCGAGCCGGTTCCAATGCACCTAGTCTTGTGTCTCTGAGACTTTTCTAAATGTCGCCATTTTCGTAATGGTCAAAATGAATTGAAATCATTGCAAATGTACGAGGCTATTTCTCGTCCGAGAACCTTCTAGAGCCACCTAACTCACCACGCACTATCGACCCGAGGTCTAGAACAGGTTTCTAAAGTTTCGGAACTCTAGGTCTGACGGTTCTTTTTTAGCTCGAACAAAGCTAACTATTGGAGGCACTGTCTGTCTCTACAACCCCAATACGTCCCTCCTTCCAAGTTGTGTGTCTGTGTGATTTAGTTTTCCTTTGAAATTTTATGGGAAAATGACTGATTTACAGTTCATGGGGGTTGCCTAATCACACATATGAAGTTTTGGACAGATCTGACTTTTTAACCCTCGAAACAGCCCCTGAGACACCAATTAAGGCACTTCCGGTTGTCACAGGAAGCTATAAGTCAACACATATCCTCACTGGGCTATGCTTTTACAGAATCCTGAGTTTTAAGTCCTTACGTTAAGAATTGACTGATTTACACAGGGTTGAATGCACTATGTCTATCAAACTGCAGGCAGGTAATGGAAAAACACTTTTAGGGTGATTTTAACCACTTCCGGTTGGTCCAGGAAGCTTAGAATCAACACAGGTAGACCTCATACTGGCCTGATGGACTGTTACCAAAGACAGGTTCATACGGCATTCATAACCCATATAGACTTCAGGTTGAATTTAGGGTAAAGGCAATGTATTCCTATGGGGAGAGAAATCAATGCAAACTTTTGAAGTAAACACCATCTTTTAACTATTAAGGGTTAATGCCACACTGTCAACGTTAGGCTTGCACGGATCGGAAGGACCTTAGGAACATACCTGAGGTCGAATTGTGCTTCTCACCCTAACGGTTCTCTCACTGTCACCCAAAAGCAAATGACGTTGTGGGGCAGGCTTCATTTTGGGCCTACTTTTCTAATGGTCGCTGCGCTCAGACCGAGCGAGCTACGGTCAAGCGGGATATCTCGTTGAACCCGGCACGGCCTAGACATTATGTTTATGCCATTGCCTGCTCTCTGTGTCTTTAAGAACCGCACTTTTTCACTCCATCCTTGCTGTGTGTGCGTGTGAGAGCTTTTCTTTGACATCTGCTGGGAGAAATGACTGATTTACAGTTCACGAGGGTTACCTAGTCACACATATGAAGTTTTGAAAAGATCTGACCTTTTAACCCATGGAAACTGCCACTGTGACACCATTAAAGGCACTTCCGGTTGGCACAGGAAGCTATAAATAAACTCATATCATGATTGGGGTATGCCTTTACAGAATCCCGAGTTTTAAGTCTTTACGTTAAGAACTGAGTTATTTACGGAGGGTTTAGTGAGTGTGTGTTATTTCAGAAAATCATAGAAAATCACAGAAATCTCGCAGAGCTCCGCAGCACACTTTAAAAAGATTCGTAAGAACAACCTGCAACTGGATCTGTAACCGTTGAAAAAAAAAACACCTATCCGTGAACATCACCAAGGTGTCGTTGTACGATTTCTCTTAAATGACGATAGATAAATGGCTGGTTCTTTTTTTTATTGACACCGGAGGCTCCTTGACTTTGACGTGAAGTGGAAAAATAATTTCTCTATTTTCATTTTGGACCTTTAATCCCAGATAAATGGCCATAACTCAAAAACCGTTGAGGCCTAGACGCCATCTTGTTCGGGGCCAACTGCCCATTATGCCGCCCCTACGCTCACCGAGTTTCGGCTTCTAAATATTTTCAGTTTTCGAGATAAGGCCCCGTCGTGAATCGTGATGTTTTGTAGCAATAGCCATATGATTGCTTATGCCCTCTTGTGGGAATTTCCGGGACATGGGAAAAATGACATAAATCTTATTATTTTTGTAAAACGGAAACCGAATGTCCGACAACGTTCATTTGATGACTTCCTGGTAGGTCCGGCCCTGCCGCTCGCCCGACGCCGTCCGCGAATTTTACAAACGATTTCGGACGCCTAGTAAGGGACCGTACATTTGCAATATGGACTTTCTCACTAACCATACAGGTACTGCCGAATTCTTCCCTTATGTATGTTAGGAGGATGATCCTGACTTTGATCCTGAATTTAGTACAGTTAGGAGGATGATCCTGACTTTGATCCGGGGATTAATAAGGTTGGGAGGATGATCCTGGGTTTAATACGGTTGGGAGGATGATCCTGGGTGTAATACGGTTGGGAGGATGATCCTGACTCATAACTTTATTGCACAGTCATATCATATCTTTAATTAGACAGGTATGACAGCGAGGTCACTGAACTATAGAGCTGGATCTTCCAAAACACCTAGAATGATTGATCTTGTACACACCCAGGTACTGTAGGTCAAGTCTCATCTATTCTTCTCCAATAAAATGCTTGTTGTGGTACCTTTTAAAACAAAACCATAACTGTGACATTTTCTCATAGTCTGTGAAATTAAATATATTTCCTTATTAGGTATAAACCCCAAATAAAGAGAAATTGCTCTGTTTGGATTGACAACTCAGTCGCTCAATAAAAGTGTGGCCTTTTTGGTGGTCATACACTGTCCCCTGCTGGTCAATATGAGGATAACATGGTCATACACTGTCCCCTGCTGGTCAATATGAGGATAACATGGTCATACACTGTCCCCTGCTGGTCAATATGAGGATAACATGGTCATACACTGCCACCTGCTGGTCAATATGAGGATAACATGGTCATCCACTGTCCCCTGCTGGTCAATATGAGGATAACAGATGTTAACAGGTCATACACTGCCACCTGCTGGTCAATATGAGGATAACAGATGTTAACAGGTCATACACTGCCACCTGCTGGTCAATGAGGATAATAGATGTTAACAGGTCATACACTGCCACCTGCTGGTCAATGTGAGGATAATAGATGTTAACAGGTCATACACTGCCACCTGCTGGTCAATATTTTTTTGTTATTATGGGTTTGTCATTATGGGTTTTGTGTGTAAATTGATGAGGGGGGAAAAAACAATTGAATCAATTTTAGAATAACGCTGTAACCTAACAAAAAGAAAAAAATCCCAGAAACAATCATGTCAATCTTTCTTGACGTTTTTTATCGAGGTAAAGTAGGTTTTAAATCAGACATTCACCATTAAATCTCTTGTTGGCAATAACTTTCGTTCGCAATAATATCAAAACAACTGCTAATTTCTCCCCTGCCAAACACAACTCGGCTCATATCTAGACATGTGGGAGGGTGTATAGTAAGTAGTGGGAGGGACATTGTAGTTGTGTATATTACTGCTGGTTGGTCATCAGTAGTAGAGGGAGGGACATTGTAGGTGTATCTGTAGACCAGGGTGTATCTATAATGGGATTTGGTTGGTTTGTTTGATGTGAAGACTGTGAATGATGCTTGCTGTACTAACTGATGGTCCAAATGCCAACCCTCAGCTCAGCAATACACAGATACCAAGTACTGGGTCATTGTTTCATCCACACCTGTATGAGACAGAGTCTCCCCTGTCCGTCTGTCATGGCCCGGTACGTGGCTACTCGCCTGTGGCCCAGGGGTCTACTTCATAATGGAGGATTTGGGGGATTTAAAGTTTATATATATACACCGCTCAAAAAAATAAAGGGTACACTTAAACAACACAATGTAACTCCAAGTCAATCACGCTTCTGTGAAATCAAACTGTCCACTTAGGAAGCAACACTGATTGACAATAAATGTCACATGCTGTTGTGCAAATGGAATAGACAACAGGTGGAAATTATAGGCAATTAGCAAGACATCCCCCAATAAAGGAGTGGTTCTGCAGGTGGTGACCACAGACCACTTCTCAGTTCCTATGCTTCCTGGCTGATGTTTTGGTCACTTTTGAATGCTGGCGGTGCTTTCACTCTAGTGGTAGCATGAGACGGAGTCTACAACCCACACAAGTGGCTCAGGTAGTGCAGCTCATCCAGGATGGAACATCAATGCGAGCAGTGGCAAGAAGGTTTGCTGTGTCTGTTAGCGTAGTGTCCAGACCATGGAGGCGCTACCAGGAGACAGGCCAGTACATCAGGAGACGTGGAGGAGGGCGTAGGAGGGCAACAACCCAGCAGAAGGACCGCTACTTCCGCCTTTGTGCAAGGAGGAGCAGGAGGAACACTGCCAGAGCCCTGCAAAATTACCTCCAGCAGGCCACAAATGTGCATGTGTCTGCTCAAACGGTCAGAAACAGACTCCATGAGGGTGGTAATGAGGGCCCGACTAGGTACCGAGATGAAATCCTCAGACCCCTTGTGAGACCATATGCTGATGCGGTTGGCCCTGGGTTCCTCCTAATACAAGACAATGCTAGACCTCATGTGGCTGGAGTGTGTCAGCAGTTCTTGCAAGAGGAAGGCATTGATGCTATGGACTGGCCCGTTCCCCAGACCTGAATCCAATTGAGCACATCTGGGACATCATGTCTCGCTCCATCCACCAACGCCACTTTGCACCACAGACTGTCCAGGAGTTGGCAGATGCTTTAGTCCAGGTCTGGGAGGAGATCCCTCAGGAGGCCACCCTGTAGGGAGGTCATACAGGCACGTGGAGGCCACACACTACCGAGCCTCATTTTGACTTGTTTTAAGGACATTACATCAAAGTTGGAGTGTGGTTTTCCACTTTAATTTTGAGTGTGACTCCAAATCCAGACCTCCATGGGTTGATAAATTTGATTTCCATTGATAATTTTTGTGTGATTTTGTTGTCAGCACATTCAACTATGTAAAGAAAAACGTATTTAATAAGAATATTTCATTCATTCAGATCTAGGATGTGTTATTTTAGTGTTCCCTTTATTTTTTTGAGCAGTGTATATACATGATATGTTGTTTCTGCTACTACAGTAAATAAATAAATAGATGTTCTTGGAAGATGTTAAACAACTATATGAATCTGCTACTACAGTAAATAAATAAATAGATGTTCTTGGAAGATGTTAAACAACTATATGAATCTGCTACTACAGTAAATAAATAAATATATGTTCTTGGAAGATGTTAAACAACTATATGAATCTGCTACTACAGTAAATAAATAAATAGATGTTCTTGGAAGATGTTAAACAACTATATGAATCTGCTACTACAGTAAATAAATAAATAGATGTTCTTGGAAGATGTTAAACAACTATATGAATCTGCTACTACAGTAAATAAATAAATAGATGTTCTTGGAAGATGTTAAACAACTATATGAATCTGCTACTACAGTAAATAAATAAATAGATGTTCTTGGAAGATGTTAAACAACTATATGAATCTGCTACTACAGTAAATAAATAAATAGATGTTCTTGGAAGATGTTAAACAACTATATGAATCTGCTACTACAGTAAATAAATAAATAGATGTTCTTGGAAGATGTTAAACAACTATATGAATATGCTACTACAGTAAATAAATAAATAGATGTTCTTGGAAGATGTTAAACAACTATATGAATCTGCTACTTAAATAAATAAATAGGTCCTGATGAATCTGTAAAAAATAAATAAATATATGTTCTTGGAAATGTTAATCCATTTGCTCTCTAAATAAATAAATATATGTTCTTGGAAGATGTGGAGAAAGGGAAATAAATAAATAGGAAGATGAAGGAGACATTTTATATCTTCTCTAAAAATAAATAAATAGATGTTTGTATTCCTTCTCTATAACCCCTACAGTAAATAAATAAATAGATGTTCTTGGGATGTTAAACCCAGGGATGCTGTAAAACCCATAGAAAGGGAAGGAAGGAAGGAGACATTTTATATCTTCTCAAAGGGCCCAGGGCCCCTAGAGTTGGGCCCAGGGCCCCTAGAGTTGGGCCCAGGGCCCCTAGAGTTGGGCCCAGGGCCTCTAGAGTTGGGCCCAGGGCCCCTAGAGTTGGGCCCAGGGCCCCTAGAGTTGGGCCCAGGGCCCCTAGAGTTGGGCCCAGGGCCTCTAGAGTTGGGCCCAGGGCCCCTAGAGTTGGGCCCAGGGCCGCTAGAGTTGGGCCCAGGGCCGCTAGAGTTGGGCCCAGGGCCTCTAGAGTTGGGCCCAGGGCCGCTAGAGTTGGGCCCAGGGCCGCTAGCGTTAACCAGTAGTATCTACCAGGTATAATGAATCATAACCAGTAGTATATATGCAACATATTTCTTCTAAGAACATCGTTAGTGACAGTTTGACAGGTAATGGAATACAAACTGAAGTCTACAAACTGAAATGGTCACGTCCGCACGCAGTCCCTCGAGTCTTCCTAGAATGCTAAGATCTAGCTAGCTAGCTAAGCATAGCGTTGGAGTCAACGCCATTAATTAATTAACTACATATAGCGCAGGAATATGACCCTTGTTATAGGGCAGGAATATGACCCTTGTTATAGGGCAGGAATATGACCCTTGTTATAGGGCCTGAATATGACCCTTGTTATTGGGCAGGAATATGACCCTTGTTATAGGGCCTGAATAGAAACCTTGATTTGAAAAGATAGAGTCGATGCAGCCGCACCTTAAAAAATCTATTTGGCATAACATCCCCATCAAAATATGTCTGTTCTAGCTAGAGATATCAGTTGTAGAGATATCAGTTGTAGAGATATCAGTTGTAGAGATATCAGTTGTAGAGATATCAGTTGTAGCGATATCAGTTGTAGCGATATCAGTTGTAGCGATATCAGTTGTAGCGATATCAGTTGTAGCGATATCAGTTGTAGCGATATCATTTTTTTTTCAATCAGTTGATGTCGGCCTTCCACATCTGCGGTGAAAGGTGTCAGAGCTACGGAGGTGTCAGAGCCAACTCTAGGGGCCCTGGGCCCCGTTAGCAGCCCTGAGCCCCTTTAGCAGCCCTGGGCCCCTTGAGCAACCCTGGGCCCCTTTAGCAGCCCTGGGCCCCTTTAGCAGCCGTGGGCCTCTTTAGCAGCTTTGGGCCCAACTCTAGCAGCCCTGGGCCCCTTTAGCAGCCCTGGGCCCCCTTTAGCAGCTCTGGGCCCTGTTAGCAGCTCTGGGCCCCGTTAGCAGCCCTGGGCCCCGTTAGCAGCCCTGGGCCCCTTTAGCAGCCCTGGGCCCCTTTAGCAGCTCTGGGCCCAACTCTAGCAGCCCTGGGCCCCTTTAGCAGTCCTGGGCCCCGTCAGCAGCTCTGGGCCCAACTCTAGCAGCCCTGGGCCCCTTTAGCAGCCCTGGGCCCCCCTTTAGCAGCCCTGAGCCCCAACTTTAGCAGCCCTGGGCCCCGTTAGCAGCCTGGGCCCTGTAGAGTTAGCAGCCCTGGGCCCCGTTAGCAGCCCTGGGACACATTAGCAGCCCTGGGCCCCGTTAGCAGCCCTGGGCCCCTTTAGCAGCCCTGGGCCCCGTTAGCAGCCCTCGGCCACGTTAGCAGCCCTGGGCCCCGTTTGCAGCCCTTAACCCCTTTATCAGCCCTGGGCCCAACTCTAGCAGCCCTGGGCCCCTTTAGCAGCCCTGGTCCCCTGTAGCAGCCCTGGGCCCCGTTAGCAGCCCTGGGCCCCTTTAGCAGCTCTGGGCCCAACTCTAGCAGCCCTGGGCCCCTTTAGCAGCCCTGGGCCCCGTCAGCAGCTCTGGGCCCCGTCAGCAGCCCTGAGCCACTTGAGCAGACCTGGGCCCCGTTTGCAGCCCTGAACCCCTTTATCAGCCCTGGGCCCCGTTAGCAGCCCTGGGCCACGTTAGCAGCCCTGGGCCCCGTTAGCAGCTCTGGGCCCAACTCTAGCAGCCCTGGGCCCCTTTAGCAGCCCTGGGCCCCTGTAGCAGCCCTGGGCCCCGTTAGCAGCCCTGGGCCTCTTTAGCAGCTCTGGGCCCAACTCTAGCAGCCCTGGGCCCCTTTAGCAGCCCTGGGCCCCTTTAGCAGCCCTGAGCCCCTTTAGCAGCCCTGTGCCCCGTTAGCAGCCCTGGGCCACGTTAGCAGCCCTGGGCCCCTTCAGCAGCCCTGGGCCCCGTTAGCAGCCCTGGGCCCCTTTAGCACCCCTGGGCCCCGTTAGCAGCCCTGGGCCACGTTAGCAGCCCTGGGCCCCTTTAGCAGCCCTGGGCCCCGTTAGCAGCCCTGGGCCCCGTTAGCAGCCCTGGGCCCCGTTAGCAGCCCTGGGCCCCGTTAGCAGCCCTGGGCCCCGTTAGCAGCCCTGGGCCCCGTTAGCAGCCCTGGGCCCCGTTAGCAGCCCTGGGCCCCTTTAGCAGCCCTGGGCCCCTTTAGCAGCCCTGGGCCCCGTTAGCAGCCCTGGGCCCCGTTAGCAGCCCTGGGCCCCTTTAGCAGCCCTGGGCCCCGTTAGCAGCCCTGGGCCCCGTGAGCAGCCCTGGGCCCCTTTAGCAGCCCTGGGCCCCGTTAGCAGCACTGCATACCACTGCTGGCTTGCTTCTGAAGCTAAGCAGGGTTGGTCCTGGTCAGTACCTGGATGGGAGACCAGATGCTAATGGAAGTGGTGTTGGAGGGCCAGTAGGAGGCACTCTTTCTCTGGTCGAAAAAAATATTGGGGACACTGCCCTGTGTAGGGTGTCCTGACTCTCTGAGGTCATTAAAGATCCCATGGCACTTATCGTAAGAGTAGGGGTGTTAACCCCGGTGTCCTGGCTAAATTCCCACTCTTTCCCTCAAACCATCAACTCTAGGGGCCCTGGTCCCAACTCTAGGGGCCCTGGGCCCAACTCTAGGGGCCCTGGGCCCAACTCTAGGGGCCATGGGCCCAACTCTAGGGGCCCTGGGCCCAACTCTAGCGGCCCTGGGCCCAACTCTAGCGGCCCTGGGCCCAACTCTAGCGTCCCTGGGCCCAACTCTAGCGTCCCTGGACCCAACTCTAGCGGCCCTGGGCCCAACTCTAGCGTCCCTGGGCCCAACTCTAGCGTCCCTGGGTCCAACTCTAGCGGCCCTGGGCCCAACGCTAGCGGCCCTGGGCCCAACTCTAGCGGCCCTGGGCCCAACTCTAGCGGCCCTGGGCCCAACTCTAGCGGCCCTGGGCCCAACTCTAGGGGCCCTGGGCCCAACTCTAGCGGCCATGGGCCCAACTCTAGCGGCCATGGGCCCAACTCTAGCGTCCCTGGGCCCAACTCTAGCGTCCCTGGGTCCAACTCTAGCGGCCCTGGGCCCAACGCTAGCGGCCCTGGGCCCAACTCTAGTGGCCCTGGGCCCAACTCTAGCGGCCCTGGGCCCAACTCTAGCGGCCCTGGGCCCAACTCTAGGGGCCCTGGGCCCAACTCTAGCGGCCATGGGCCCAACTCTAGGGGCTGAAACCACACGATTTCTTTTGCATTAAAATGTCAACATCATCTGACACTCCAAAAATTACTATTTTGACAGGTGTCCTGTTCCGTGGCTCAAAACACGACAGGATAATAATGAAATCAAGCGAGGCCAACAAACGTTCCTTCTGGTCGGCAGAAACACACGAAACCAATACAAGCGCCCTCGTATGTAACAGAAGAGGAAGAGGCGCCCTTGTATTTAACAGAAGAGGAAGAGGCGCCCTCGTATTTAACAGAAGAGGAAGAGGCGCCCTCGTATTTAACAGAAGAGGAAGAGGCGCCCTCGTATGTAACAGAAGAGGAAGAGGCGCCCTCGTATCTAACAGAAGAGGAAGAGGCGCCCTCGTATTTAACAGAAGAGGAAGAGGCGCCCTCGTATTTAACAGAAGAGGAAGAGGCGCCCTCGTATTTAACAGAAGAGGAAGAGGCCCCTGTATTTAACAGAAGAGGAAGAGGCGCCCGTATTTAACAGAAGAGGAAGAGGCGCCCTCGTATCTAACAGAAGAGGAAGAGGCGCCCTCGTATTTAACAGAAGAGGAAGAGGCACCCTCGTATTTAACAGAAGAGGAAGAGGCGCCCTCGTTTTAACAGAAGAGAGGAAGAGGCCCCTGGGCAGAAGAGGAAGAGGCGCCCCGTATTTAACAGAAGAGGAAGAGGCGCCCTCGTATCTAACAGAAGAGGAAGAGGCGCCCTCGTATCTAACAGAAGAGGAAGAGGCGCCCTCGTATTTAACAGAAGAGGAAGAGGCGCCCCGTATTTAACAGAAGAGGAAGAGGCGCCCTCGTATTTAACAGAAGAGGAAGAGCGCCCTCGTATCTAACAGAAGAGGAAGAGGGCGCCCTCGTATTTAACAGAAGAGGAAGAGGCGCCCTCGTAATTTAACAGAAGAGGAAGAGGCGCCCTCGTATCTAACAGAAGAGGAAGAGGCGCCCGTATTTAACAGAAGAGGAAGAGGCCCCGTATTTAACAGAAGAGGAAGAGGCGCCCTCGTATTTAACAGAAGAGGAAGAGGCGCCCTCGTATTTAACAGAAGAGGAAGAGGAGCCCTCGTATTTAACAGAAGAGGAAGAGGCGCCCTCGTATCTAACAGAAGAGGAAGAGGCGCCCTCGTATTTAACAGAAGAGGAAGAGGCGCCCTCGTATTTAACAGAAGAGGAAGAGGCGCCCTCGTATTTAACAGAAGAGGAAGAGGCAGCCTCGTATTTAACAGAAGAGGAAGAGGCGCCCTCGTATTTAACAGAAGAAGAAGAGGCACCCTCGTATTTAACAGAAGAGGAAGAGGCGCCCTCGTATTTCACAGAAGAGGAAGAGGCGCCCTCGTATTTAACAGAAGAGGAAGAGGCGCCCTCGTATCTAACAGAAGAGGAAGAGGCGCCCTCGTATTTAACAGAAGAGGAAGAGGTGCCCTCGTATTTAACAGAAGAGGAAGAGGCGCCCTCGTATTTAACAGAAGAGGAAGAGGCGCCCTCGTATTTAACAGAAGAGGAAGAGGCGCCCTCGTATTTAACAGAAGAGGAAGAGGCGCCCTCGTATTTAACAGAAGAGGAAGAGGCGCCCTCGTATTTAACAGAAGAGGAAGAGGCGCCCTCGTATTTAACAGAAGAGGAAGAGGCGCCCCGTATTTAACAGAAGAGGAAGAGGCGCCCTGGTATTTAACAGAAGAGGAAGAGGCACCTCGTATTTAACAGAAGAGGAAGAGGCGCCATTTCACAGAAGAGGAAGAGGGCCCTCGTATTTAACAGAAGAGGAAGAGGCGCCCTCGTATCTAACAGAAGAGGAAGAGGCGCCCTCGTATTTAACAGAAGAGGAAGAGGTGCCCTCGTATTTAACAGAAGAGGAAGAGGCGCCCTCGTATTTAACAGAAGAGGAAGAGGCGCCCTCGTATTTAACAGAAGAGGAAGAGGCGCCAATTTAACAGAAGAGGAAGAGGTGCCCTCGTATTTAACAGAAGAGGAAGAGGCGCCCTCGTATTTAACAGAAGAGGAAGAGGGCCTCGTATTTAACAGAAGAGGAAGAGGCGCCTCGTATTTAACAGAAGAGGAAGAGGCGCCCTCGTATTTAACAGAAGAGGAAGAGGCGCCCTCGTATTTAACAGAAGAGGAAGAGGCGCCCTCGTATTTAACAGAAGAGGAAGAGGCGCCCTCGTATTTAACAGAAGAGGAAGAGGCGCCCAATTTAACAGAAGAGGAAGAGGGCCCTCGTATTTAACAGAAGAGGAAGAGGCGCCCTCGTATTTAACAGAAGAGGAAGAGGCGCCCTCGGCCCAACAGAAGAGGAAGAGGCGCCCAATTTAACAGAAGAGGAAGAGGCGCCCTCGTATTTAACAGAAGAGGAAGAGGCGCCCTCGTATTTAACAGAAGAGGAAGAGGCGCCCTCGTATTTAACAGAAGAGGAAGAGGCACCCTCGTATTTAACAGAAGAGGAAGAGGCGCCAATTTAACAGAAGAGGAAGAGGCGCCCTCGTATTTAACAGAAGAGGAAGAGGCGCCCTCGTATTTAACAGAAGTGGAAGAGGCGCCCTCGTATTTAACAGAAGAGGAAGAGGCACCCTCGTATTTAACAGAAAAAGACGCCCTATTTTGAAGAGGAAGAGGCACCCTCGTATTTAACAGAAGAGGAAGAGGCACCCTCAAAACAGAAGAGGAAGAGGCGCCCTCGTAAACAGAAGAGGAAGAAACGCCCTCGTATTTAATAGAAGAGGAAGAGGCGCCCTCGTATTTAACAGAAGAGGAAGAGGCGCCCTCGTATTTAACAGAAGAGGAAGAGGCGCCCTCGTATTTAACAGAAGAGGAAGAGGCGCCCTCGTATTTAACAGAAGAGGAAGAGGCGCCCTCGTATTTAACAGAAGAGGAAGAGGCGCCCTCGTATTTAACAGAAGAGGAAGAGGCGCCCTCGTATTTAACAGAAGAGGAAGAGGCGCCCTCGTATTTAACAGAAGAGGAAGAGGCGCCCTCGTATTTAACAGAAGAGGAAGAGGCGCCCTCGTATTTAACAGAAGAGGAAGAGGCGCCCTCGTATTTAACAGAAGAGGAAGAGGCGCCCTCGTATTTAACAGAAGAGGAAGAGGCGCCCTCGTATTTAACAGAAGAGGAAGAGGCGCCCTCGTATTTCACAGACTACTTTACCCAATGTTTTTTTTCACCCTTTTGGATACTCTCAACGGAACCAGCAAAATCGAAAAATAAAAAAAAGAACATCTCCAATACTCCCAGAAAACAAACTCCTACCAGATACATTGGGGTACCAACACTAAAACGTTTACTTTCCCAAAATAATATTTTATTTAATTTCTATTTAAAATTATTTAATTTTACAGTAACATGCAAAACATAAACATAACAATGAGACAAAAATTAAACTAATGTCTGTATTTGAATTGATATAATGTGGATTCCTTTTTTATTTTACGAGGCAAGTCAGTTAAGAACAAATTCTTATTTTCAATGAGGGCCTAGGAACAGTGGGTTAACTGGCCTAGGAACAGTGGGTTAACTGCCTGTTCAGGGGCAGAACGACAGATTTGTAACTTGTCAGCTCGGGGATTTGAACTTGCAACCTTCCGGTTACTAGTCCAACGCTCTAACCACTAGGCTACCCTGCCGCCCCTTTCCCAAAATAATTGTACTTATTTTTCCATCCTTTTGGGGACAAAAGTCAATTCATCCTTATTTCCTCCGCAATCAGATTCAAGCTTCTTCTTCGCTTGCAACCTCGTCCCTCCAGCGAAACAACGCCGCCTGCTGGAGAAAGACAGAATTTTGGAGTCAGTTAATACCTCTCGCGACGCCTCTTCCTTTTTTATTTTTCTCTCGCGACGTTCTTCCTTCCTTTACCCTCCTCGACCGGATATGTCGTTGTTGCTGACCTTCCGCCCAAGTCAGTTTGTCATGTAGCTGCAAGCTACATTCTTCTAAAAGTAGTAGAAAATGCACTTATCTCCGCTGTAAATGGTGTTGCCAATGAGGTAATCATTATTATTATTTTTTCCTCTTCATTAAAATCGGTCAAATTATGTAGTTAATTAATTCATGGCGTTGACTCCAACGCTATGCTATGCTAAGCTAGCTAGCTAGATCTTTATCTTAGCATTCTAGGAAGACTCGAGGGACAGCGTGCGGACGTGACCATTTCAGTTTGTCGATGTCCGTTTGTAATTCCATTACCTGTCAAACTGTCACCAACGACGTTCTTAGAAGAAATACGTTGCATGTCGAGCGGTATATATGGACATAAATATAGCTGTATTATGAACAGGTGAACGTTAGCTGTGACTAGTGCGCACGTTACTGATTTAAGTTCACTACATTTGATTGACAGCTGTCATTCCACTTCCTATGCTTTATCTAGGAGTTTCGTTTATTTTTTTTTAGTGCAGCCTTCTAATTTCACGATTGATTGGGCGAGCGTGCATGCAATTGATAACGTACGAGTTCATTTGAGTTGACTCACGTGTCCTGTTCTTCCAGCAGGTATTTGCCAAAGTGTAAATTACATATGAAGTCATCAATTTTCGGGAACAATGGTGAAGTACTTTGCCTGCGTGGGTCATCTGAAAAGTTCCTGGGACCAAGTCTGCATCGCTTTCTGGGAGCGATACCCCAACCCCTACAGGTAAGAAAGATTACCCCCCCCCACAGGTAAAATAGATTACCCCCCCAACCCCTACAGGTAAGAAAGATTACCCCCCAACCCCTACAGGTAAGAAAGATTATCCCCCCCCCCAACCCCTACAGGTAAGAAAGATTATCCCCCCCCAACCCCTACAGGTAAGAAAGATTATCCCCCCCCCAACCCCTACAGGTAAAATAGATTATCCCCAACCCCTACAGGTAAAATAGATTACCCCCAACCCCTACAGGTAAGAAAGATTACCCCCAACCCCTACAGGTAAAATAGATTACCCCCAACCCCTACAGGTAAAATAGATTACCCCCAACCCCTACAGGTAAAATAGATTACCCCCAACCCCTACAGGTAAAATAGATTACCCCCAACCCCTACAGGTAAAATAGATTACCCCAACCCCTACAGGTAAAATAGATTACCCCCAACCCCTACAGGTAAAATAGATTACCCCCAACCCCTACAGGTAAAATAGATTACCCCCAACCCCTACAGGTAAAAGATTACCCCCAACCCCTACAGGTAAAATTGATTACCCCCAACCCCTACAGGTAAAATAGATTACCCCCAACCCCTACAGGTAGGAAAGATTACCCCCAACCCCTACAGGTAAAATTGATTACCCCCAACCCCTACAGGTAAAATAGATTACCCCCAACCCCTACAGGTAAGAAAGATTACCCCCCCAACCCCTACAGGTAAGAAAGATTACCCCCCCAACCCCTACAGGTAAGAAAGATTACCCCCCCAACCCCTACAGGTAAGAAAGATTACCCCCAAGCCCCCTACAGGTAAAATAGATTACCCCCAACCCCTACAGGTAAGAAAGATTACCCCAACCCCTACAGGTAAGAAAGATTACCCCCCAACCCCTACAGGTAAGAAAGATTACCCCCCCAACCCCTACAGGTAAGAAATATTACCCCCCCAACCCCTACAGGTAAGAAAGATTACCCCCCCAACCCCTACAGGTTGACATTGCATAGAGACGCGTAGACATCGCAACGTTGTAGCATAGAGATGTGTAGACATCGTTGTGACCTATAATCTTGCCGTATCCCTTTAAGCTGGAAAGTCTCTCTGAATCCAACCTAATTCACCCATCTCATCTCCTCTCTCCCGAGCATGTCTCTAACAGTAATACAATATTACAATAAACTCTCATCTCCTCTCTCTCCCTGAAGTCTCTGATACTGTTTTTACAATTGTCATCTCTTCTCTCCCCACAGTAACCATGTCCTAACGGAGGACATAATCTTCAGGGATGTAACTCCCGGTAACCGTCTGGTCTCTAGGCGACTGCTGACCAAAACTAACCGCGCCCCTCGCTGGATGGAGAAGTACCTGCCGGTTACCATGGCCAGGCACGCCTACATCATCGAGGATTCCATCGTGGACCCCCAGAACAGAACCATGACAACGCTGACTTGGAACATCAGCCACGCACGCATGATGGTATGTGTGACCGACCGGGAATTGAACCGTGACCGTATTAGCCATGGTATGTGTGACCGACCGGGAATTGAACGTGGGTCTCCTGTTGGTCTGTGACTGTGTTAGCCCGCTGAGCTAAAGCCTAGGCATTCGCTCAGGGAGCCAACGCAAGTCTTCATCTTTCAATCTGAATCTATTTGAAATTGAGCCGTATTTCTCTGGTGGGAAGTTACCCTGAAGTCACTATGACGACCAGCTCGTAATACTACTCTACATCTCCTGCTCCAGTTGTTAAATCACATTATAAGACTCCATGGGCTGTATATACTATCATAATAAGGTCTATGCTTTGATTCCCCTGTCAGTCTGTGGAGGAGCGTTGTGAGTACAGAATTAACCCTGACAACACCAGCTGGACGGAGATTAACAGAGAGGCCTGGATCTCGTCTAACATCTACGGGCTCTCCAGAGCTATACAGGTGTGTGTGTGTGTGTGTGTGTTATCCAGGCCAGTGGAAACCAAATCCACACCCTTCCTGTGGTACTGGAAGGGTGGGGTCCCTAGAAAGCCCCTGACTTGACAATCTTTCCACCACCATCTATCTAGCCATCTATAGTGTGTAGCCATCTCTAGTATGTAACTGTCTATGTAGATGTGTAGCCATCTCTAGTGTGTAGCCATCTCGAGTGTGTAGCCATCTCGAGTGTGTAGCCATCTCGAGTGTGTAGCCATCTCTAGTGTGTAGCCATCTCTAGTATGTAACTGTCTATGTAGATGTGTAGCCATCTCTAGTGTGTAGCCATCTATAGTATGTAGCCATCTCTAGTGTGTAGCCATCTCTAGTATGTAACTGTCTATGTAGATGTGTAGCCATCTCTAGTGTGTAGCCATCTCTAGTGTGTAGCCATCTCTAGTGTGTAGCCATAATATATGCCATTTAGCTGACGCTTTTATCCAAAGCATACATTCTACGTATGGGTGGTCCCGGGAATCAAACCCACTACCCTGGCGTTACAAGCGCCATGCTCTACCAACTGAGCCACAGAAGGCCATCTCTAGTATGTAACTGTCTATGTAGATGTGTAGCCATCTATAGTGTGTAGCCGTCTCTGGTGTGTAGCCGTCTATGGTGTGTAGCCGTCTATAGTGTGTAGCCGTCTATAGTGTGTAGCCGTCTATAGTGTGTAGCCATCTATAGTGTGTAGCCGTCTATAGTGTGTAGCCGTCTATAGTGTGTAGCCGTCTATAGTGTGTAGCCGTCTATAGTGTGTAGCCGTCTATAGTGTGTAGCCGTCTATAGTGTGTAGCCGTCTCTGGTGTGTAGCCGTCTCTGGTGCGTAGCCGTCTCTGGTGCGTAGCCGCCTATAGTGTGTAGCCGTCTCTGGTGTGTAGCCGCCTATAGTGTGTAGCCGTCTCTGGTGTGTAGCCGTCTATAGTGTGTAGCCGTCTATAGTGTGTAGCCGTCTCTGGTGTGTAGCCGTCTCTGGTGTGTAGCCATCTATAGTGTGTAGCCGTCTATAGTGTGTAGCCGTCTATAGTGTGTAGCCGTCTCTGGTGTGTAGCCATCTATAGTGTGTAGCCATCTATAGTGTGTAGCCGTCTCTGGTGTGTAGCCGTCTCTGGTGTGTAGCCGTCTCTGGTGTGTAGCCATCTATAGTGTGTAGCCGTCTATAGTGTGTAGCCGTCTCTGGTGTGTAGCCATCTATAGTGTGTAGCCGTCTCTGGTGCGTAGCCATCTCTGGTGCGTAGCCGCCTCTGGTGCGTAGCCGTCTCTGGTGCGTAGCCATCTCTGGTGTGTAGCCATCTCTGGTGCGTAGCCATCTCTGGTGCGTAGCCATCTCTGGTGCGTAGCCGTCTCTGGTGTGTAGCCATCTCTGGTGCGTAGCCGCCTCTGGTGCGTAGCCGCCTCTGGTGCGTAGCCGCCTCTGGTGCGTAGCCATCTCTGGTGCGTAGCCGCCTCTGGTGCGTAGCCGTCTCTGGTGCGTAGCCATCTCTGGTGCGTAGCCGCCTCTGGTGCGTAGCCGCCTCTGGTGCGTAGCCATCTCTGGTGCGTAGCCATCTCTGGTGCGTAGCCGTCTCTGGTGCGTAGCCGTCTCTGGTGCGTAGCCGTCTCTGGTGCGTAGCCGCCTCTGGTGCGTAGCCGTCTCTGGTGCGTAGCCGTCTCTGGTGCGTAGCCGCCTCTGGTGCGTAGCCGTCTATAGTGCGTAGCCGTCTATAGTGCGTAGCCGTCTATAGTGTGTAGCCGTCTCTGGTGTGTAGCCGTCTCTGGTGTGTAGCCGCCTCTGGTGTGTAGCCGTCTCTGGTGTGTAGCCGTCTATAGTGTGTAGCCGTCTATAGTGTGTAGCCGCCTCTGGTGTGTAGCCGTCTATAGTGTGTAGCCGTCTCTGGTGTGTAGCCGTCTCTGGTGCGTAGCCGTCTCTGGTGCGTAGCCGTCTCTGGTGCGTAGCCGTCTCTGGTGCGTAGCCGCCTCTGGTGCGTAGCCGTCTATAGTGTGTAGCCGTCTATAGTGTGTAGCCGCCTCTGGTGTGTAGCCGCCTCTGGTGTGTAGCCGCCTCTGGTGTGTAGCCGTCTATAGTGTGTAGCCGTCTATAGTGTGTAGCCGTCTATAGTGTGTAGCCGTCTATAGTGTGTAGCCGCCTCTGGTGTGTAGCCGCCTCTGGTGTGTAGCCGCCTCTGGTGTGTAGCCGTCTATAGTGTGTAGCCGCCTCTGGTGTGTAGCCGCCTCTGGTGTGTAGCCGTCTATAGTGTGTAGCCGTCTATAGTGTGTAGCCGTCTATAGTGTGTAGCCGTCTATAGTGTGTAGCCGCCTCTGGTGTGTAGCCGTCTATAGTGTGTAGCCGTCTATAGTGTGTAGCCGCCTCTGGTGTGTAGCCGTCTATAGTGTGTAGCCGTCTATAGTGTGTAGCCGTCTCTGGTGTGTAGCCGTCTCTGGTGTGTAGCCGTCTATAGTGTGTAGCCGTCTATAGTGTGTAGCCGTCTATAGTGTGTAGCCGTCTATAGTGTGTAGCCGTCTCTGGTGTGTAGCCGTCTATAGTGTGTAGCCGTCTATAGTGTGTAGCCGTCTCTGGTGTGTAGCCGTCTATAGTGTGTAGCCGTCTATAGTGTGTAGCCGTCTCTGGTGTGTAGCCGTCTATAGTGTGTAGCCGTCTCTGGTGTGTAGCCGTCTATAGTGTGTAGCCGTCTATAGTGTGTAGCCGTCTATAGTGTGTAGCCGTCTATAGTGTGTAGCCGTCTATAGTGTGTAGCCGCCTCTGGTGTGTAGCCGCCTCTGGTGTGTAGCCGTCTATAGTGTGTAGCCGCCTCTGGTGTGTAGCCGTCTCTGGTGCGTAGCCGCCTCTGGTGCGTAGCCGTCTATAGTGTGTAGCCGTCTATAGTGTGTAGCCGCCTCTGGTGTGTAGCCGCCTCTGGTGTGTAGCCGCCTCTGGTGTGTAGCCGTCTATAGTGTGTAGCCGCCTCTGGTGTGTAGCCGCTTCTGGTGTGTAGCCGTCTATAGTGTGTAGCCGTCTATAGTGTGTAGCCGTCTATAGTGTGTAGCCGCCTCTGGTGTGTAGCCGTCTATAGTGTGTAGCCGCCTCTGGTGTGTAGCCGCCTCTGGTGTGTAGCCGCCTCTGGTGTGTAGCCGTCTATAGTGTGTAGCCGTCTATAGTGTGTAGCCGTCTATAGTGTGTAGCCGCCTCTGGTGTGTAGCCGTCTATAGTGTGTAGCCGTCTCTGGTGTGTAGCCGTCTATAGTGTGTAGCCGTCTATAGTGTGTAGCCGTCTCTGGTGTGTAGCCGTCTATAGTGTGTAGCCGTCTATAGTGTGTAGCCGTCTCTGGTGTGTAGCCGTCTATAGTGTGTAGCCGTCTATAGTGTGTAGCCGTCTATAGTGTGTAGCCGTCTATAGTGTGTAGCCGTCTATAGTGTGTAGCCGCCTCTGGTGTGTAGCCGTCTATAGTGTGTAGCCGTCTATAGTGTGTAGCCGTCTCTGGTGTGTAGCCGTCTCTGGTGTGTAGCCGTCTATAGTGTGTAGCCGTCTATAGTGTGTAGCCGTCTATAGTGTGTAGCCGTCTCTAGGTGTGTAGCCGTCTCTGGTGTGTAGCCGTCTCTGGTGTGTAGCCGTCTATGGTGTGTAGCCGTCTATAGTGTGTAGCCGTCTCTGGTGTGTAGCCGTCTCTGGTGTGTAGCCGTCTATAGTTATTTATTTATTTTTATTTCACCTTTATTTAACCAGGTAGGCTAGTTGAGAACAAGTTCTCATTTACAACTGCGACCTGGCCAAGATAAAGCAAAGCAGTTCGACAGATACAACGACACAGAGTTACACATGGAATAAAACAAACATACAGTCACTAATACAGTATAAACAAGTCTATATACAATGTGAGCAAATTAGGTGAGATAAGGGAGGTAAAGGCAAAAAAGGCCATGGTGGCAAAGTAAATACAATATAGCAAGTAAAGCAATGGAAGAATGTGCAAAGTAGAAATAAAAATAATGGGGTGCAAAGGAGCTAAATAAATAAATAAATTAAATACAGTTGGGAAAGAAGTAGTTGTTTGGGCTAAATTATAGGTGGGCTATGTACAGGTGCAGTAATCTGTGAGCTGCTCTGACAGTTGGTGCTTAAAGCTAGTGAGGGAGATAAGTGTTTCCAGTTTCAGAGATTTTTGTAGTTCGTTCCAGGCATTGGCAGCAGAGAACTGGAAGGAGAGGCGGCCAAAGAAAGAATTGGTTTTGGGGGTGACTAGAGAGATATACCTGCTGGAGCGCGTGCTACAGGTGGGAGATGCTATGGTGACCAGCGAGCTGAGATAAGGGGGGACTTTACCTAGCAGGGTCTTGTAGATGACATGGAGCCAGTGGGTTTGGCGACGAATATGAAGCGAGGGCCAGCCAACGAGAGCGTACAGGTCGCAATGGTGGGTAGTATATGGGGCTTTGGTGACAAAACGGATTGCACTGTGATAGACTGCATCCAATTTGTTGAGTAGGGTATTGGAGGCTATTTTGTAAATGACATCGCCAAAGTCGAGGATTGGTAGGATGGTCAGTTTTACAAGGGTATGTTTGGCAGCATGAGTGAAGGATGCTTTGTTGCTAGTGTGTAGCCGTCTATAGTGTGTAGCCGTCTCTAGTGAGTAGCCATCTGATGGCTGATGGGGAGTGATGATCTTGTTGTGATGGTCTGACTGATGGGGAATGATGGTCTTGTTGTGATGGTCTGACTGATGGGGAGTGATGATCTTGTTGTGATGGTCTGACTGATGGGGAGTGATGGTCTTGTTGTGATGGTCTGACTGATGGGGAGTGATGGTCTTGTTGTGATGGTCTGACTGATGGGGAGTGATGGTCTTGTTGTGATGGTCTGACTGATGGGGAGTGATGGTCTTGTTGTGATGGTCTGACTGATGGGGAGTGATGATCTTGTTGTGATGGTCTGACTGATGGGGAGTGATGGTCTTGTTGTGATGGTCTGACTGATGGGGAGTGATGATCTTGTTGTGATGGTCTGACTGATGGGGAGTGATGATCTTGTTGTGATGGTCTGACTGATGTGTTAGTGAGGAAGCTTCTTCTGTGTCTAAACAGATTCCTGTTAGTGATAACTTTAATTAATGTCTGGCCTCATTTTACAGGAATTCGGCCTTGCCCGGTTCAAGACCAGTGTTACAAAGACCATGAAAGGGTTTGAATACGTCCTGGCCAAAATGCAAGGTAAGGTGGAGGCCAGTTGTTTTATTACGCAGTAAAATAAGGTGGTGCGATCAGTTCAGTTCCTTATTATTAACGGGACTGTGTTGGGGCGGAAACGGGACTGTTGGGGCGGAAACGGGACTGTGTTGGGGCGGAAACGGGACTGTGTTGGGGCGGAAACGGGACTGTGTTGGGGCGGAAACGGGACTGTGTTGGGGCGGAAACGGGACTGTGTTGGGGCGGAAACGGGACTGTGTTGGGGCGGAAACGGTTGAATCAGATGTATGAACTGCTGTAGGTGAGGGACAGGCTATTACTACTCTAGGTTACAGTTCAATGTGCTATTAAAGGGACGGGCTATTACTACTCTCTAGTTTTACAGTTCAATGTGCTATTAAAGGGACGGGCTATTACTACTCTCTAGTTTTACAGTTCAATGTGCTATTAAAGGGACGGGCTATTACTACTCTCTAGTTTTACAGTTCAATGTGCTATTAAAGGGACGGGCTATTACTGCTCTCTAGTTTTACAGTTCAATGTGCTATTAAAGGGACGGGCTATTACTACTCTAGTTTACAGTTCAATGTGCTATTAAAGGAACTGGCTATTACTACTCTCTAGTTTTACAGTTCAATGTGCTATTAAAGGGACGGGCTATTACTACTCTCTAGTTTTACAGTTCAATGTGCTATTAAAGGGACGGGCTATTACTGCTCTAGTTTACAGTTCAATGTGCTATTAAAGGGGAGCAATGGCTGGTGTCCCAGGTCTAAACCAGGCCCTGATTACAGGGGAACAACGGCTGGTGTCCCAGGTCTAAACCAGTCCCTTCTCTAACCACCATGTTTTCCTCTCTCCTCCAGGTGATACCCCCTCCAGGACCCTGGCTGAGCATGCTGCAGAGAGGGCCAGGGAGACGGCTCTGGTAGCTAAAGAGAAAGCCAAAGGCCTGGCCTCACAGGCTCACAAGAAACAACAGTATGTCTGAGCTGCCAGTGTAGGGTGAAGTTTCCCCGAGATGCTGATGTGTTTAGGATTGGCGCATGTCGAAGCTGATCCTAGAAACTTAAACCCAGAATGCGAGGTGCCAGTGGGAGGAAGTAGACATTGGTCCCTGTCAGTCCTGCCTTGATTCAAAGACTTTATCTGGGATGGATTGAGCCTGCCTGGCTGGCACTATTTGAACACAGGTCTGGTTGTCCCTACTCAGATCTGGGATCAGATCTTATTGAGGTAGGGGAATCTGATCCTAGATCTGTGGTTATGGATGCAAAATCCGTTAACTAAAATTACCAGGTTTTCCAGAAATTGAAAGATTACCCTAAGAAGGAAATCCGGAATCCTCCAACCAGGATTTCTGGAAAACCTGGTCATTTTGTGAATGTTTCTGTTATTGTGACTCTAGGTGTGACAGTGATCTAGGGGATGAACCAATACAGTTAAAGACAATTTTATACAGAATCTGATCAAATGGTGGAGGCCATATGGAGGGTGCGACGAGGCTCCGGAGGCGTGCAGAGGCAGAATCAAGCTCCATACCGCATCGCTGTGCACCTCTCAAATGTTGTAACAATGTGGAGGGCTCCGCATAGACATGATTGGTTGACGGGAGGTCCTGTATAAACAACCTAACTCCCTCGACAACTTCCTTCACAACAGCTCTGGGAAGCTCCAAAAAGTATGTTTGCTCTGACTTCTGCAGAGGCTGCATTACAGTAACACGCTGTACTGCCGCGACACAGTAACACGCTGTACTGCCGCGACACAGTGACACGCTGTACTGCCGCAACACAGTGACACGCTGTACTGCCGCGACACAGTGACACGCTGTACTGCCGCGACACAGTGACACGCTGTACTGCCGCGACACAGTAACACGCTGTACTGCCGCGACACAGCAACACTCTGTACTGCCGCGACACAGCAGCACTCTGTACTGCCGCGACACAGCAGCACTCTGTACTGCCGCGACACAGCAGCACTCTGTACTGCCGCGACACAGCAGCACTCTGTACTGCCGCGACACAGCAACACTCTGTACTGCCGCGACACAGCAACACTCTGTACTGCCGCGACACAGCAACACTCTGTACTGCCGCGACACAGCAACACTCTGTACTGCCGCGACACAGCAACACTCTGTACTGCCGCGACACAGCAACACTCTGTACTGCCGCGACACAGCAACACTCTGTACTGCCGCGACACAGCAACACTCTGTACTGCCGCGACTCAGCAACACTCTGTACTGCCGCGACTCAGCAACACTCTGTACTGCCGCGACACAGCAACACTCTGTACTGCCGCGACACAGCAACACTCTGTACTGCCGCGACACAGCAACACTCTGTACTGCCGCGACACAGCAACACTCTGTACTGCCGCGACACAGCAACACTCTGTACTGCCGCGACACAGCAACACTCTGTACTGCCGCGACACAGCAACACTCTGTACTGCCGCGACACAGCAACACTCTGTGTTGCCGCGACACAGCAACACTCTGTACTGCAGCCGCAGACACAGCAACACTCTGTACTGCCGCGACTCAGCAACACTCTGTACTGCCGCGACTCAGCAACACTCTGTACTGCCGCGACTCAGCAACACTCTGTACTGCCGCGACACAGCAACACTCTGTACTGCCGCGACACAGCAACACTCTGTACTGCCGCGACACAGCAACACTCTGTACTGCCGCGACTCAGCAACACTCTGTACTGCCGCGACTCAGCAACACTCTGTACTGCCGCGACACAGCAACACTCTGTACTGCCGCGACTCAGCAACACTCTGTACTGCCGCGACACAGCAACACTCTGTACTGCCGCGACACAGCAACACTCTGTACTGCCGCGACACAGCAACACTCTGTACTGCCGCGACACAGCAACACTCTGTACTGCCGCGACACAGCAACACTCTGTACTGCCGCGACACAGCAACACTCTGTACTGCCGCGACACAGCAACACTCTGTACTGCCGCGACACAGCAACACTCTGTACTGCCGCGACACAGCAACACTCTGTACTGCCGCGACACAGCAACACTCTGTACTGCCGCGACACAGCAACACTCTGTACTGCCGCGACACAGCAACACTCTGTACTGCCGCCGCAGACACAGCAACACTCTGTACTGCCGCGACACAGCAACACTCTGTACTGCAGCCGCAGACACAGCAACACTCTGTACTGCCGCGACACAGCAACACTGTACTGCCGCGACACAGCAACACTCTGTACTGCCGCGACACAGCAACACTCTGTACTGCCGCGACTCAGCAACACTCTGTACTGCCGCGACTCAGCAACACTCTGTACTGCCGCGACTCAGCAACACTCTGTACTGCCGCGACACAGCAACACTCTGTACTGCCGCGACACAGCAACACTCTGTACTGCCGCGACACAGCAACACTCTGTACTGCAGCCGCAGACATGGGATTGACCATGCGGCACCTTTTTTTTAGACTTGTGTCTTCTAACACAAGTGTCTGGGCTGGGTCTCAATAGTCCTCACTAGCTTCCTTTCCTTGTCTCCTTTCCTTCAGTACAGTACTCTAACAGGGAGGTGAACGCGCCGGGCTAGTTTCCATTCTACTTCCCTCCGCCTGTGGTGGTCTTATCAGTTGGTGTGTAGATGCTTATCTCAATGAGACAAACCTGCAGCAGAAAGAGATGAGAAATGGAAGAGGCTAAACGCTATAGAACTGTACCTGCAGAGAGTGTAAACTGAGTAACTGGGTTGATCTTGTTTGGAGGCATGTGGCAGCATTGTGGACAGGACAACACCAGTCCCACCCAGCAGGTGATCTACTGGGCGTGGCTGACGTTGGTGTTGGTCGGTCTTGTCCTTTCATTGGTGGCTAGCTAGTACAAGAGACTGGTTCATGTCTCCAGAAATGACTGTGTGACTCGAGTTGTTTTTCGTGACCTACTGAATACTGTCATAGCCGTAGGGGACGACGAGGGAGTTCCTCGCTGATAGTGGGTCAGTTTTTAGCATTTTCCCAATAATGGCTACGGTTAGGATTGGTTAGAGGGGAAGCTGATCCTAGATCTGTAGGCCTACCAACCATTTCCCTCCAACTCAGTGGTTGAGTCCCAAATGGCACCCTATTCCCCTACATAGTGCACTACTTTAGACCAGAGCCCTATAGAACCCTATTCCCTACATAGTGCACTACTTTAGACCAGAGCCCTATAGAACCCTATTCCCCTACATAGTGCACTACTTTAGACCCGAGCCCTATAGAACCCTATTCCCTACATAGTGTACTACTTTAGACCAGAGCCCTATAGAACCCTATTCCCTACATACTACTTTAGACCAGAGCCCTATAGAACCCTATTCCCTACATAGTGTACTACCCAGAGCCCTATAGAACCCTATTCCCTACATAGTGCACTACTTTAGACCAGAGCCCTATAGAACCCTATTCCCTACATAGTGTACTACTTTAGACCAGAGCCCTATAGAACCCTATTCCCCTACATAGTGCACTACTTTAGACCAGAGCCCTATAGAACCCTATTCCCTACATAGTGTACTACTTTAGACCAGAGCCCTATTCCCCTACATAGTGTACTACTTTAGACCAGAGACTTATGGACTCTTTTAACCCCTTGTGCACTTCTGTCTATTCCGTTTACAAGAGTCGACAACATTACAAGAAGCATTTCTCCTGTCTGTCGTAATTCCTTGACCTTCATATAGTTTAGTGTTTCTCACACTGTAGATGAGACTGACTGCGTATCTTCAGTTACTTTAGGCTTACGATTTGTAAATATTTAATCTTTTTCAAAATCATCTTTTTGTTTTCTGTTAACTCAAACTCAAAAAGACTCAAAAAAAAAAAAAATCTCAAAGTAATCTCCCTGAATCTTGATTCTTAAATACAGGTTAATTGATTTCAGTTATAGCGCTACATTATATATATATATATAATTCAGAATGAAAATTCATTGCTTCAAATTGAAGTTGTTACTGGTGTGATGAGGGGGGGGGTCCAAGTTATTTTGCAGTCTTGGCTACTTGGCTCTCTCTTGGGAGTGATCATCCTTGGCTAGAGGGAGAGCTGCTACTTGGCTCTCTCTTGACATTGTGAAAAGACAGGATTGCTGTGGATATCAATGTCTGTCTGTCTGCTTGAAAAAATTAGCCAAATTTGAACACAATTTTTTAAAAATAATTTCACTTAAAAGACATGCTCCGGAACTTTGACAACTGTTTTTTTTTCGTTTTCTTAAACGGGCTGGATGTGTCAATGTGTAGTTAGTTTAAGCAATAAGGCACGAGGGGATGTGGTATATGGCACGTCGCAACGCGGAGTGCCTGGACACAGCCCTTACCCGTGGTATATTGGTCATATATCACAAACCTCCCTGAGATGCCTTATTGCTATTATAAACTGGTTACCAATGTAAATAGAGAAGTAAAAATGTATGTTTTCTCATACCTGTGGTATATGGTCTGATATACCATGGCTGTCAGCCAATCAGCATTCAAGACCTCTGATCATCCCGTTTATAAACATGAGATAATCACTATCTTTTTTACCTCAATTAGCCACGAAATCCCTTGTTTGAAAGACTGTTTTTCTAACCCTTTTCCCCCTACATGGGCCAGCCCCCAACCAATTAGAGTTCTGAACTTCGGGCCCTCTCCATTTGAGTGACAGCTAGTAAGGTTGCACACACAGCAGAGCGAGAGGCGGGGCAATGACATAGTACACATGTATGATGTAGTACACCATTTTCGGGTACCACTTTTGGCTCATGAGCGCTTACTTTCATAACTACTGGCTATAAAAGTACACAAGTACCTGAGAATCTTCTTTTTAAAGGAAATTAATGTATACAAATTATGAATGTGTAATGTTTGAGCAACAGTATGGACTTATTGATGAATACTAATAAATATTTTCTGTTTCTGGATCATTTTTTAATCTCATACTGCCTTTTGAATAACAAGGAAGTGATTAGAGTTAAATATTACAAATATTTATTCATACAAAAGGCATACATACCTATACAAATGCTACATGATAGTACTGGGACAGAGGAAGACTAAGTGCATATAGATATACAGACATTTCCTTGTTGCGATGACAAGGTCATAAGGCATCTTGTTGGGGTATAAACATCCTGAAGGCAGTCGGTCAGTCACCTCAGTGGGTAACAGGCAGGCAGTCACCTCAGTGGGTAACAGGCAGGCAGTCACCTCAGTGGGTAACAGGCAGGCAGTCACCTCAGTGGGTAACATCCAGTCAGTCACCTCAGTGGGGAACAGGCAGTCGGTCAGCACACCTCAGTGGGTAACATCCAGTCAGTCACCTCAGTGGGTAACAGGCAGGCAGTCACCTCAGTGGGTAACATCCAGTCAGTCACCTCAGTGGGTAACAGGCAGGCAGTCACCTCAGTGGGTAACAGGCAGGCAGTCACCTCAGTGGGTAACATCCAGTCAGTCAGTCACCTCAGTGGGTAACATCCAGTCAGTCAGTCACCTCAGTGGGTAACATCCAGTCAGTCAGTCACCTCAGTGGGTAACATCCAGTCAGTCAGTCACCTCAGTGGGTAACATCCAGTCAGTCAGTCACCTCAGTGGGTAACATCCAGTCAGTCAGTCACCTCAGTGGGTAACATCCAGTCAGTCAGTCACCTCAGTGGGTAACATCCAGTCAGTCAGTCACCTCAGTGGGTAACATCCAGTCAGTCACCTCAGAGGATCAAATCCACAGTGAGTTTTGTTTTAGTAGACCGGTACTGGTAAGACCGTTGCATTAGTCTCGCGGAGCCATCCTTCCAAATCTGGTCTCGTTGGCTACGCCTGGTATCCAAGGCTACAGTTGCATACATGTAAATTGCAAGTACTGTATTACATATCAAAATAATGCTTTCTGCCCAAACATGGTGGCCTCTATTGCAAGTATAATCAAGATATACTGAGTAATGCATATTCAATGGCTCTTAAGTTCATACGAGCAATTGTCAATCAAATGTTTGCAAAATATACATCATTGAAGGATGGACACTTAGCAGACACCTGCATTTCCTATGAGTTCCATAATGTCCATGTCAGAAACATGAAACTAATTAAATACAGTCTGTTACAATATGGCTAGGTAACTGAAAGATGGTGGTTTCCTGGGCACGCGATTTAGACCGGATTAAATCCGATCGCGGGTTATAAGCGTTGTTTTTTAAAGGTAATTTCCGATTTATTTTTAATTTTTAAATTGTACCTTTATTTTACTAGGCAAGTCAGTTAAGAACAAATTCTTATTTCCATTGGCTGCCTGGGAACAGCGGGTTAAACTGCCTGTTCAGGGGTAGAACGACTTGTCAGCTCGGGGATTTGAACTTGCAACCTTTCGGTTACTAGTCCAACGCTCTAACCACTAGGCTACCCTGCCGCCCCATACGTAGCGTCTACTGTGAATGGGTTCCCCACGGACGTGGGAACATTGCCTGCGACCGGATTGAATCCCTGACTCAGCCGTGGATTAAAAAGCTCAAAGGAGAATCTATATCAAAAATATTGTTTTGTCCAGGACTACTAATCTTAATTTGTGTCTGGGTAAGTCCAGGCAGGGGTTCTCCAAGTGGGGTCTGTACTGCAGGGGGTCAGCAGCCAGACCAGGAGGTCTCAAAGTGGGGTCTGTACTGCAGGGGGTCAGCAGCCAGACCAGGAGGTCTCAAAGTGGGGTCTGTACTGCAGGGGGTCAGCAGCCAGACCAGGAGGTCTCAAAGTGGGGTCTGTACTGCAGGGGTTCTCAAAGTGGGGTCTGTACTGCAGGGGGTCAGCAGCCAGACCAGGTCTCAAAGTGGGGTCTGTACTGCAGGGGTTCTCAAAGTGGGGTCTGTACTGCAGGGGGTCAGCAGCCAGACCAGGGGTTCTCAAATATACGTTGTTGTTTTTTTTACAACAGATTAAACACATTTTGTACAAGAAATCCGTGGAATAATTTTTGAGATTAATTCAATGCATGTTCTTAAGCGACAATTTATGCTGGATCTGAAAATGTGGTCGGAGGCTCCGTGTGGAGGGAGGCCATGTACTTCCCTTGTCCTAGTATAGTTCTGTTGTTCTGTTTTAGATCACACTCCAGTTCTGATTATGAGTGGGGGTCCCTGATGAAAGTTTGAGAACCCCTGTAGTATCTATAGTGCTTTAACTGAAGCCTTATGGAGCCTGGTCAACAGTAGTGCACTACTTTAACTGAAGCCTTATGGAGCCTGGTCAACAGTAGTGCACTACTTTAACTGAAGCCTTATGGAGCCTGGTCAACAGTAGTGCACTACTTTAACTGAAGCCTTATGGAGTCTGGTCAACAGTAGTGCACTACTTTAACTGAAGCCTTATGGAGTCTGGTCAACAGTAGTGCACTACTTTAACTGAAGCCTTATGGAGCCTGGTCAACAGTAGTGCACTACTTTAACTGAAGCCTTATGGAGCCCGGTCAACAGTAGTGCACTACTTTAACTGAAGCATTATGGAGCCTGGTCAACAGTAGTGCACTACTTTAACTGAAGCCTTATGGAGCCCGGTCAACAGTAGTGCACTACTTTAACTGAAGCATTATGGAGCCTGGTCAACAGTAGTGCACTAGAAAAGAGAATTATTGTGCTTTTTTGGGATGCAAAGAAGTGCTGTGTGGATAGTTTTGTGCAACAAAACAAAATAACAAATATAAATGAAATCAAATAAAGGACAAGACTCAGTCACAATAACAGAACAGACAGACTCAGTCACAATAACAGAACAGACAGACTACAGACTTAAGTGCTGTACATGGTGACAATACGTTATAATATTCCTGAAGCTTGTTCGCTGGAGCGAAAGGCTGGAGAGTAGCGTTTTCCAATATAGAGAAATTGTGAAGAAGAGACAGATTGTAGCGCCGTTCGGTGAACTGGTACGGGTTCCTAAGGGTTCCCTGTTCCCTGTGTCAGAGAACATCAACGAGATTCGGCCGCGGACAAAAACAATTCTTGAGCGGATGGTCAGGGGGTCAGATAATTAGTAGACTGGGGCCAGATTATAATTACAGATAATTAGTAGACTGGGGCCAGATTATAATTACAGATAATTAGGAGACTGGGGCCAGATTATAATTACAGATAATTAGTAGACTGGGGCCAGATTATAATTACAGATAATTAGTAGACTGGGGCCAGATTATAATTACAGATAATTAGTAGACTGGGGCCAGATTATAATTACAGATAATTAGTAGACTGGGGCCAGATTATAATTACAGATAATTAGTAGACTGGGGCCAGATTATAATTACAGATAATTAGTAGACTGGGGCCAGATTATAATTACAGATAATTAGTAGACTGGGGCCAGATTATAATTACAGATAATTAGTAGACTGGGGCCAAATTATAATTACAGATAATTAGTAGACTGGGGCCAGATTATAATTACAGATAATTAGTAGACTGATAATTAGTAGACTGGGGCCAGATTATAATTACAGATAATTAGTAGACTGGGGCCAGATCATAATTACAGATAATTAGTAGACTGGGGCCAGATTATAATTACAGATAATTAGTAGACTGGGGCCAGATCATAATTACAGATAATTAGTAGACTGGGGCCAGATTATAATTACAGATAATTAGTAGACTGGGGCCAGATTATAATTACAGATAATTAGTAGACTGGGGCCAGATTATAATTACAGATAATTAGTAGACTGGGGCCAGATTATAATTACAGATAATTAGTAGACTGGGGCCAAATTATAATTACAGATAATTAGTAGACTGGGGCCAGATTATAATTACAGATAATTAGTAGACTGGGGCCAGATCATAATTACAGATAATTAGTAGACTGGGGCCAGATTATAATTACAGATAATTAGTAGACTGGGGCCAGATCATAATTAGTAGACTGGGGCCAGATTATAATTAGTAGACTGGGGCCAGATTTTAATTAGTAGACTGGGGCCAGATTTTAATTAGTAGACTGAGGCCAGATCATAATTAGTAGACTGGGGCCAGATTATAATTACAGATAATTAGTAGACTGGGGCCAGATTATAATTAGTAGACTGGGGCCAGATTATAATTACAGATAATTAGTAGACTGGGGCCAGATTATAATTAGTAGACTGGGGCCAGATCATAATTAGTAGACTGGGGCCCGATTATAATTAGTAGACTGGGGCCAGATCATAATTAGTAGACTGGGGCCAGATTATAATTACAGATAATTAGTAGACTGGGGCCAGATTTTAATTAGTAGACTGGGGCCAGATCATAATTAGTAGACTGGGGCCAGATTATAATTACAGATCATTAGTAGACTGGGGCCAGATTATAATTACAGATCATTAGTAGACTGGGGCCAGATCATAATTAGTAGACTGGGGCCAGATCATAATTAGTAGACTGGGGCCAGATTATAATTAGTAGACTGGGGCCAGATCATAATTAGTAGACTGGGGCCAGATTATAATTAGTAGACTGGGGCCAGATCATAATTAGTAGACTGGGGCCAGATCATAATTAGTAGACTGGGGCCAGATTATAATTACAGATAATTAGTAGACTGGGGCCAGATTATAATTAGTAGACTGGGGCCAGATTATAATTAGTAGACTGGGGCCAGATTATAATTAGTAGACTGGGGCCAGATTATAATTAGTAGACTGGGGCCAGATCATAATTAGTAGACTGGGGCCAGATCATAATTAGTAGACTGGGGCCAGATTATAATTAGTAGACTGGAGCCAGATCATAATTACAGATAATTAGTAGACTGGGGCCAGATTATAATTACAGATAACTAGTAGACTGGGGCCAGATCATAATTAGTAGACTGGGGCCAGATCATAATTAGTAGACTGGGGCCAGATTATAATTAGTAGACTGGGGCCAGATTATAATGACAGATAATTAGTAGACTGGGGCCAGATTATAATGACAGATAATTAGTAGACTGCATTATTGGGCCCTGTCTAAAGTAGTGCACTACATTATTGGGCCCTGTCTAAAGTAGTGCACTACATTATTGGGCCCTGTCTAAAGTAGTGCACTACATTATTGGGCCCTGTCTAAAGTAGTGCAAAACATTATTGGGCCCTGTCTAAAGTAGTGCACTACATTATTGGGCCCTGTCTAAAGTAGTGCACTACATTATTGGGCCCTGTCTAAAGTAGTGCACTACATTATTGGGCCCTGTCTAAAGTAGTGCACTACATTATTGGGCCCTGTCTAAAGTAGTGCACTACATTATTGGGCCCTGTCTAAAGTAGTGCACTACATTATTGGGCCCTGTCTAAAGTAGTGCACTACATTATTGGGCCCTGTCCTATATAGTGCACTACATTATTGGGCCCTGTCTAAAGTAGTGCACTACATTATTGGGCCCTGTCTAAAGTAGTGCACTACATTATTGGGCCCTGTCTAAAGTAGTGCACTACATTATTGGGCCCTGTCTAAAGTAGTGCACTACATTATTGGGCCCTGTCTAAAGTAGTGCACTACATTATTGGGCCCTGTCTAAAGTAGTGCACTACATTATTGGGCCCTGTCTAAAGTAGTGCACTACATTATTGGGCCCTGTCTAAAGTAGTGCACTACATTATTGGGCCCTGTCTAAAGTAGTGCACTACATTATTGGGCCCTGTCTAAAGTAGTGCACTACATTATTGGGCCCTGTCCTATATAGTGCACTACATTATTGGGCCCTGTCTAAAGTAGTGCACTACATTATTGGGCCCTGTCTAAAGTAGTGCACTACATTATTGGGCCCTGTCTAAAGTAGTGCACTACATTATTGGGCCCTGTCTAAAGTAGTGCACTACATTATTGGGCCCTGTCCTATATAGTGCACTACATTATTGGGCCCTGTCTAAAGTAGTGCACTACATTATTGGGCCCTGTCTAAAGTAGTGCACTACATTATTGGGCCCTGTCCTATATAGTGCACTACATTATTGGGCCCTGTCTAAAGTAGTGCACTACATTAATGGGCCCTGTCTAAAGTAGTGCACTACATTATTGGGCCCTGTCCTATATAGTGCACTACATTATTGGGCCCTGTCTAAAGTAGTGCACTATGTAGGGAATAGGCTTCCATTTGGGACACAATCCATGACGCTCGGTGGAATCGCCTTCATCACACGGATCGCCTTCATCACACGGATCGCCTTCATCACACGGATCGCCTTCATCACACGGATCGCCTTCATCACACGGATCGCCTTCATCACACGGATCGCCTTCATCACACGGATCGCCTTCATCACACGGATCGCCTTCATCACACGGATCGCCTTCATCACACGGATCGCCTTCATCACACGGATCGCCTTCATCACACGGATCGCCTTCATCACACGGATCGCCTTCATCACACGGATCGCCTTCATCACACGGATCGCCTTCATCACACGGATCGCCTTCATCACACGGATCGCCTTCATCACACGGATCGCCTTCATCACACGGATCGCCTTCATCACACGGATCGCCTTCATTAGAGCACATGGTGGCAAAACGTTTTGCAACGGAAAACAAACCAGAGCTCTTCTTATTGGACAGGTAGTCTCTCCTTGTTTCAGTATGTTTTCTAATGAATACTAACTACCCTGTTGTGTCTATTTGAAGTCAATGATACTGTGGTAAGAAAGTATAATGGAGCTCAATGATTCCTACCGCCATTCATACGACGGCAGCTAGCCTAGCGGTTAGCGGCCAGTCACCGAAAGGTTGCTACTTTGAATCTGCAAGCAGACGAGGTGAAAAATCTGTCCATGTGCCCTTGAGCAAGGCACTTAATGATAATGGCTAACCCCCCAGGCTGTGACTCTGAAGGTGTCTCAGGGGAGAGTTGAGACATGGAAACAAAACACTTTTCCAATTCACGCATGCTGATAATACACACTGGTGTAAAAGAAGACAAATAAAACCATCCACCAAATGATGGTTGGACTGTCCTTGAGTTTGATGCTGTTTAAGAGGTCAGACTAAGATTTTTTTTTTTTTAAACCTGCTCAGAGATTTGAGCAAAATATATATTTTAAAAACAGATCCAGCTCACAGTAAGTCAGAGCTGAATGAGAAGTTAGATCAAATCAAATGTTTTGAAAAGTGATCACTTTTCCCCAGTTGTTGTTGTGTGTAGTCCTCCTGTTCAGTAATGTTGAGGTTTGTTCCTCCTGTTCAGTAATGTTGAGGTGGTTCCTCCTGTTCAGTAATGTTGAGGTTTGTTCCTCCTGTTCAGTAATGTTGAGGTTTGTTCCTCCTGTTCAGTAATGTTGAGGTGGTTCCTCCTGTTCAGTAATGTTGAGGTTTGTTCCTCCTGTTCAGTAATGTTGAGGTGGTTCCTCCTGTTCAGTAATGTTGAGGTTTGTTCCTCCTGTTCAGTAATGTTGAGGTGGTTCCTCCTGTTCAGTAATGTTGAGGTTTGTTCCTCCTGTTCAGTAATGTTGAGGTGGTTCCTCCTGTTCAGTAATGTTGAGGTTTGTTCCTCCTGTTCAGTAATGTTGAGGTTTGTTCCTCCTGTTCAGTAATGTTGAGGTGGTTCCTCCTGTTCAGTAATGTTGAGGTGGTTCCTCCTGTTCAGTAATGTTGAGGTTTGTTCCTCCTGTTCAGTAATGTTGAGGTTGTTCCTCCTGTTCAGTAATGTTGAGGTTTGTTCCTCCTGTTCAGTAATGTTGAGGTGGTTCCTCCTGTTCAGTAATGTTGAGGTTTGTTCCTCCTGTTCAGTAATGTTGAGGTTTGTTCCTCCTGTTCAGTAATGTTGAGGTTGTTCCTCCTGTTCTGTTCAGTAATGTTGAGGTTTGTTCCTCCTGTTCAGTAATGTTGAGGTGGTTCCTCCTGTTCAGTAATGTTGAGGTTTGTTCCTCCTGTTCAGTAATGTTGAGATGGTTCCTCCTGTTCAGTAATGTTGAGGTTTGTTCCTCCTGTTCAGTAATGTTGAGGTTTGTTCCTCATTCTCTTCTTTCCTTATTTTTTTGTCCTTTGTCTTATTTGGAATGTTTTTCCTCCTTTGTGTCCCCGGCGTCTTACGTCAGGTGACGTCACTCCAACGCCCGTCCCTTTAAAGTCCGACGTAGGTCGCCGGTGTGTCCCTCCCAGAGGCGTGTGTGTCCCTCCCAGAGGCGTGTGTATACAGTGGTAGGTAGGTCATAGCCCAGCCCAGGTGGGGCTGCTGGAGTAACAGTGATCTGTGCCTGTGTGAGGGACCGTCCCCAGTCCATCAGAGTCCAGACAGTCAAACACTATACTCTCCACGTCAACCTCCACGTCTTCTGCAAAAAAACAACACATCTCAGGTTATCAAAGACAATCTATAATCTGTCAAATATGACTGGGGAAAAATACTAATCTGTTCTGACTCAAATCTAAAATCAATGTGTGTTTTAGTTGTACTTAAGACACCGTATTTCTGATATGAAACATTAAGCTGAATAACTTTAAACATGAACACCTCCGGACACTTCGGTCGACAAAACCTGAAGATGTAGACCTACATCCCTGACATGGAGATGAACACTGAGAGAGAGAGCTGTGATTGGAGAAGAGAGCTGTGATTGGTTACTAAACATGGATAAGAGAGCTGTGATTGGAGAAGAGAGCTGTGATTGGAGAAGAGAGCTGTGATTGGTTACTAAACATGGATAAGAGAGCTGTGATTGGAGAAGAGAGCTGTGATTGGAGAAGAGAGCTGTGATTGGTTACTAAACATGGAGAAGAGAGCTGTGATTGGGTAAGAGAGCTGTGACGACCGTGAGACTCACCTCTGTCAGAGTCAGATCTCTCTGAAGAGGACATGGCTGCTGATCCCAGGCTGTCGTTCCTCATCCTCTCTGAGACCGCTCCAGCTCCTCCCTGACCCCCAGGGCCCAGACCAGTCAGACCCCCAGGGCCCAGACCAGTCAGACCCCCCAGGCCTCCATGTCCCTGGAGCTGCTCTAGCCTCACCCTCAGCTCTCTCTGCTCCCAACGCAGACGACCCTTCAACTGCTCCGCACGTTCATCCTGATCCTGCAGCTTCTGATGGGGGCGAAGGAGAGAGACATGAGGACAGTTATACAGAGAGAGACATGAGGACAGTTATACAGAGAGAGATGAGGACAGTTATACAGAGAGAGAGAGAGAGACATGAGGACAGTTATACAGAGAGAGATGAGGACAGTTATACAGATAGACATGAGGACAGTTATACAGAGAGAGAGAGAGACATGAGGACAGTTATACAGAGAGACATGAGGACACTTATACAGAGAGAGACATGAGGACAGTTATACAGAGAGAGACATGAGGACAGTTATACAGAGAGAGATGAGGACAGTTATACAGAGAGAGATGAGGACAGTTATACAGAGAGAGAGAGAGACATGAGGACAGTTATACAGAGAGAGAGAGACATGAGGACAGTTATACAGAGAGAGATGAGGACAGTTATACAGAGACACATGAGGACAGTTATACAGAGAGACATGAGGACAGTTATACAGAGAGACATGAGGACAGTTATACAGAGAGAGATGAGGACAGTTATACAGAGAGAGAGAGAGAGACACGAGGACACTTATACAGAGAGAGAGAGAGACATGTGGACACTTATACAGAGAGAGATGAGGACAGTTATACAGAGAGAGAGGGACATGAGGACAGTTATACAGAGAGACATGAGGACAGTTATACAGAGAGAGATGAGGACAGTTATACAGAGAGAGATAGAGAGACATGAGGACAGTTATACAGAGAGAGATGGGGACAGTTATACAGAGAGAGAGAGACACATGAGTAAAGCTAGTAATGGTTAGGGTTTAGGGTAGTGGTTAGGGTTTAGGGTAGTGGTTAGGGTAGGGTTTTGGGTAGTGGTTAGGGTAATGGTTAGGGTTTGGGGTAGTGGTTCGGGTTAAGGTAGTGTTTAGGGTCAGGGTAGGGTTTAGGGTAGTGGTTAGGGTAATGGGAAGTGGTTAGGGTAGGGGGTAGGGTTTAGGGTAATGGGCAGGGTTTAGGGTTAGGGTAGGGGGTAGTGGTTAGGGTAGTGGGCAGGGTTTAGGGTTAGGGTAGGGTTTAGGGTAATGGGCAGGGTTTAGGGTTAGGGTAGGGGGTAGTGGTTAGGGTAGTGGGCAGGGTTTAGCTGTGTGTTCATCTCACCTTGATGTGTGTCTGAGCCCGTCTCAGCAGGTTCAGGGTGGTGTTTCTCATGGAGTCAGACACCTGAGGAACCTGCTGCTGCAACTGTTCCAGGTGGTGTCTCAACTGAGCACGTCTGTTACAACAACACAATGACACAATGTTACAACTGAGCACGTCTGTTACAACAACACAATGTTACAACACAATGACACAATGTTACAACACAATGACACAATGTTACAACACAATGACACAATGTTACAACACAATGAGACAATGTTACAACAACACAATGACACAATGTTACAACAACACAATGAGACAATGAGACAATGAGACAACACAATGACACAATGTTACAACACAATGAGACAATGTTACAACACAATGAGACAATGTTACAACAACACAATGACACAATGTTACAACACAATGAGACAATGTTACAACAACACAATGACACAATGTTACAACACAATGGGACAATGTTACAACAACACAATGACACAATGTTACAACACAATGAGACAATGTTACAACACAATGAGACAATGTTACAACACAATGAGACAATGTTACAACAACACAATGACACAATGTTACAACACAATGACACAATGTTACAACACAATGAGACAATGTTACAACACAATGACACAATGTTACAACACAATGAGACAATGTTACAACACAATGACACAATGTTACAACAACACAATGAGACAATGTTACAACACAATGAAACAATGTTACAACACAATGACACAATGTTACAACACAATGAGACAATGTTACAACACAATGAAACAATGTTACAACACAATGACACAATGTTACAACAACACAATGACACAATGTTACAACACAATGAAACAATGTTACAACACAATGAAACAATGTTACAACACAATGACACAATGTTACAACACAATGACACAATGTTACAACACAATGACAATGTTACAACAACACAATGACACAATGTTACAACACAATGAGACAATGTTACAACACAATGAGACAATGTTACAACACAATGAAACAATGTTACAACACAATGACACAATGTTACAACACAATGACACAATGTTACAACACAATGAGACAATGTTACAACACAATGAGACAATGTTACAACACAATGACACAATGTTACAACACAATGACACAATGTTACAACACAATGAGACAATGTTACAACAACACAATGACACAATGTTACAACACAATGACACAATGTTTCAACACAATGAGACAATGTTACAACACAATGAGACAATGTTACAACACAATGAAACAATGTTACAACACAATGACACAATGTTACAACACAATGACAATGTTACAACACAATGAGACAATGTTACAACACAATGACACAATGTTACAACACAATGACACAATGTTACAACAACACAATGACACAATGTTACAACACAATGAAACAATGTTACAACACAATGACACAATGTTACAACACAATGACAATGTTACAACACAATGACAATGTTACAACACAATGAGACAATGTTACAACACAATGACACAATGTTACAACACAATGAGACAATGTTACAACAACACAATGACACAATGTTACAACACAATGACACAATGTTACAACACAATGACAATGTTACAACAACACAATGACACAATGTTACAACACAATGAGACAATGTTACAACACAATGAAACAATGTTACAACACAATGAAACAATGTTACAACACAATGACACAATGTTACAACACAATGACACAATGTTACAACACAATGACAATGTTACAACAACACAATGACACAATGTTACAACACAATGACACAATGTTACAACACAATGACACAATGTTACAACACAATGACACAATGTTACAACACAATGACACAATGTTACAACACAATGACAATGTTACAACACAATGAGACAATGTTACAACACAATGACACAATGTTACAACACAATGACACAATGTTACAACAACACAATGACACAATGTTACAACACAATGAAACAATGTTACAACACAATGACACAATGTTACAACACAATGACAAATGTTACAACACAATGACAATGTTACAACACAATGAGTTACAACACAATGAGACAATGTTACAACACAATGACACAATGTTACAACACAATGAGACAATGTTACAACAACACAATGACACAATGTTACAACACAATGACACAATGTTACAACACAATGACAATGTTACAACAACACAATGACACAATGTTACAACACAATGAGACAATGTTACAACACAATGAAACAATGTTACAACACAATGAAACAATGTTACAACACAATGACACAATGTTACAACACAATGACACAATGTTACAACACAATGACAATGTTACAACAACACAATGACACAATGTTACAACACAATGACACAATGTTACAACACAATGACACAATGTTACAACACAATGACACAATGTTACAACACAATGACAATGTTACAACAACACAATGACACAATGTTACAACACAATGAGACAATGTTACAACACAATGAAACAATGTTACAACACAATGACACAATGTTACAACACAATGAGACAATGTTACAACACAATGACACAATGTTACAACACAATGACACAATGTTACAACACAATGAGACAATGTTACAACACAATGAGACAATGTTACAACACAATGACACAATGTTTCAACAACACAATGACACAATGTTACAACTGAGCACGTCTGTTACAACAACACAATGAGACAATGTTACAACTGAGCACGTCTGTTACAACACAATGACACAATGTTACAACTGAGCACGTCTGTTACAACACAATGACACAATGTCTCAACTGAGCACGTCTGTTACAATAATATAACTATTCATAAACTAGACCCTGCCCTGTCCAGACTAGTGCCCTGCCCAGGGGATGTACTGTACATTAAGCTGCATCACTCTACAGAAACAGGAGATGGACTCCTGCCCTACGGACCGTTCTGGTTCACTCTACAGAAACAGGAGATGGACTCCTGTCCTACGGGCCGTTCTGGTTCACTCTACAGAAACAGGAGATGGACTCCTGCCCTACGGGCCGTTCTGGTTCACTCTACAGAAACAGGAGATGGACTCCTGTCCTACGGGCCGTTCTGGTTCACTCTACAGAAACAGGAGATGGACTCCTGCCCTACGGGCCGTTCTGTTACATTAAACAGTGGAAACAGGAGATGGACTCACTCTACAGAAACAGGAGATGGTCTCCTGTCCTACGGGCCGTTCTGGTTCACTCTACAGAAACAGGAGATGGACTCCTGCCCTACGGGCCGTTCTGGTTCACTCTACAGAAACAGGAGATGGACTCCTGCCCTACGGGCCGTTCTGGTTCACTCTACAGAAACAGGAGATGGTCTCCTGCCCTACGGGCCGTTCTGGTTCACTCTACAGAAACAGGAGATGGACTCCTGTCCTACGGGCCGTTCTGGTTCACTCTACAGAAACAGGAGATGGACTCCTGCCCTATGGACCGTTCTGGTTCACTCTACAGAAACAGGAGATGGACTCCTGCCCTACGGGCCGTTCTGGTTCACTCTACAGAAACAGGAGATGGACTCCTGCCCTACGGACCGTTCTGGTTCACTCTACAGAAACAGGAGATGGACTCCTGCCCTACGGACCGTTCTGGTTCACTCTACAGAAACAGGAGATGGACTCCTGCCCTACGGACCGTTCTGGTTCACTCTACAGAAACAGGAGGTTTAGGGGAGGGTTTGGCCCAGCGTCGTCTGGTGGCATCGATGAGTCACAGACAGTCTGGGTTAGGGGAGGGTTTGGCCCAGCCTCGTCTGGGTTAGGGGAGGGTTTGGCCCAGCGTCGTCTGGGTTAGGGGAGGGTTTGGCCCAGCGTCGTCTGGGTTAGGGGAGGGTTTGGCCCAGCGTCGTCTGGGTTAGGGGAGGGTTTGGCCCAGCGCCGTCTGGGTTAGGGGAGGGTTTGGCCCAGCGTCGTCCGGGTTAGGGGAGGGTCTGGCCCAGCGTCGTCTGGGTTAGGGGAGGGTTTGGCCCAGCGCCGTCTGGGTTAGGGGAGGGTTTGGCCCAGCGTCGTCTGGGTTAGGGGAGGGTTTGGCCCAGCGTCGTCCGGGTTAGGGGAGGGTTTGGCCCAGCGTCGTCCGGGTTAGGGGAGGGTTTGGCCCAGCGTCGTCCAGGTTAGGGGAGGGTTTGGCCCAGCGTCATCCGGGTTAGGGGAGGGTTTGGCCCAGCGTCGTCCGGGTTAGGGGAGGGTTTGGCCCAGCGTCGTCCGGGTTAGGGGAGGGTTTGGCCCAGCGCCGTCTGGGTTAGGGGAGGGTTTGGCCCTGCGTCGTCTGGGTTAGGGGAGGGTTTGGCCCTGCGTCGTCTGGGTTAGGGGAGGGTTTGGCCCAGCGTCGTCCGGGTTAGGGGAGGGTTTGGCCCAGCGTCGTCCAGGTTAGGGGAGGGTTTGGCCCAGCTTCGTCTGGGTTAGGGGAGGGTTTGGCCCGGCAGGGATGTTCCTGTCCCATCGCACACTAGCGACTCCTGTGGCGGGCCGGGTGCAATGCACGCTGACACTGTCGCCAGGTGCACAATGTTTCCTCCGACACATTGGTGCGGCCGGCTTCCGGGTTAAGTGGGCGTTGTGTCAAGAAGCAGTGCGGCTTGGCTGGGTTGTGTTTCGGAGGACACATGGCTCTCGACCTTCGCCTCTCCCGAGTCCATACGGGAGTTGCAGCGATGGGACAAGACTGTAACTACCAACTAGATACCACAAAATTGGGGAGAAAAGGGGGATAAAAAAAAAAATAATAACTAAATACATTTTAAAAATAAAGTCAGTCATCTAAAACTAAGTTTGGAACAAGAAGTAAGTGAAGGTTCCATTTGCCCACTAACATGGGGTGAACCTCTATTCAGTTCTCTGCAGCTAGCGACTGGAACGAGCTGCAACAAACACTCAAACTGGACAGTTATCTCCATCTCTTCATTCAAAGACTCAGACATGGACACGGTTACTGACGGTTGTGGCTGCTTCACGTTATGTATTTTTGTCTCTACCTTCTTGCCCTTTGTGCTGTTGTCTGTGCCCAATAATGTTTGTACCATGTTTTTGTGCTGCTACCATGTTGTACTGCTACCATGTTGTGCTGCTGCCATGTTGTGCTGCTGCCATGTTGTGTTGCTACCATGTTGTGCTGCTACCATGTTGTGTTGCTACCATGTTGTGCTGCTACCATGTTGTGCTGCTGCCATGTTGTGCTGCTACCATGTTGTGCTGCTACCATGTTGTACTGCTACCATGTTGTACTGCTACCATGTTGTGTTGCTACCATGTTGTACTGCTACCATGTTGTGCTGCTGCCATGTTGTGTTGCTACCATGTTGTGTTGCTACCATGTTGTGCTGCTACCATGTTGTGCTGCTACCATGTTGTACTGCTACCATGTTGTGTTGCTACCATGTTGTGCTGCTACCATGTTGTGCTGCTGCCATGTTGTGCTGCTGCCATGTTGTGTTGCTACCATGTTGTGTTGCTACCATGTTGTACTGCTACCATGTTGTGTTGCTGCCATGTTGTGTTGCTACCATGTTGTGCTGCTACCATGTTGTGTTGCTACCATGTTGTACTGCTACCATGTTGTGCTGCTGCCATGTTGTGTTGCTACCATGTTGTGTTGCTACCATGTTGTGCTGCTACCATGTTGTGCTGCTACCATGTTGTGCTGCTACCATGTTGTGCTGCTGCCATGTTGTGCTGCTACCATGTTGTACTGCTACCATGTTGTGTTGCTACCATGTTGTGCTGCTGCCATGTTGTGCTGCTACCATGTTGTACTGCTACCATGTTGTGTTGCTACCATGTTGTGCTGCTGCCATGTTGTGCTGCTACCATGTTGTACTGCTACCATGTTGTGTTTCTACCATGTTGTGTTGCTACCATGTTGTGTTGCTACCATGTTGTGTTGCTACCATGTTGTGCTGCTACCATGTTGTGTTGCTACCATGTTGTGCTGCTACCATGTTGTACTGCTACCATGTTGTGTTGCTACCATGTTGTGTTGCTACCATGTTGTGCTGCTACCATGTTGTGTTGCTACCATGTTGTACTGCTACCATGTTGTGTTGCTACCATGTTGTACTGCTACCATGTTGTGTTGCTACCATGTTGTGCTGCTACCATGTTGTACTGCTACCATGTTGTGTTGCTACCATGTTGTGTTGCTACCATGTTGTGCTGCTACCATGTTGTGTTGCTACCATGTTGTACTGCTACCATGTTGTGTTGCTACCATGTTGTGTTGCTACCATGTTGTGCTGCTACCATGTTGTTCTGCTACCATGTTGTGCTGCTATCATGTTGTGTTGCTACCATGTTGTACTGCTACCATGTTGTGTTGCTACCATGTTGTGCTGCTGCCATGTTGTGCTGCTACCATGTTGTGTTGCTACCATGTTGTTCTGCTACCATGTTGTGCTGCTACCATGTTGTTCTGCTACCATGTTGTGCTGCGTGTAAATCGGCGTGCTCAGTGGCTCTTTAACAGTTATCTTTAGTTTTATGCCTGTCTTGTTACTATTAGAATTAGACAATGGAAATCTACACAGTGGTTGCCGAAGGTACAATGTCACAGGATAGAATGGCTCTTTACCTGTGCTTCTCCAACTCATTATGGACTGTCCTGTGCACGAAGAAAGCACAATTCATTATTAGTGAGTTTATAAACACTAAAGCATAAAGGCATTATTACGTATTTCAGATTCATAATATATCATTTTAACAATAAAAAGTAGACTCGTCAGCACACATTCTTCAGTGCAACCAAATGCTGACTATGGCAACACCTCGTCCCTAGCTAGCTGTCAGACAGACTAGTAGTTTCAGAGAGCCAGAACCCCGTCCCTAGCTAGCTGTCAGACAGACTAGTAGTTTCAGAGAGCCAGAACCCCGTCCCTAGCTAGCTGTCAGACAGACTAGTAGTTTCAGAGAGCCAGAACCTCGTCCCTAGCTAGCTGTCAGACAGACTAGTAGTTTCAGAGAGCCAGAACCCCGTCCCTAGCTAGCTGTCAGACAGACTAGTAGTTTCAGAGAGCCAGAACCCCGTCCCTAGCTAGCTGTCAGACAGACTAGTAGTTTCAGAGAGCCAGAACCCCGTCCCTAGCTAGCTGTCAGACAGACTAGTAGTTTCAGAGAGCCAGAACCTCGTCCCTAGCTAGCTGTCAGACAGACTAGTAGTTTCAGAGAGCCAGAACCCGTCCCTAGCTAGCTGTCAGACAGACTAGTAGTTTCAGAGAGCCAGAACCCCGTCCCTAGCTAGCTGTCAGACAGACTAGTAGTTTCAGAGAGCCAGAACCCCGTCCCTAGCTAGCTGTCAGACAGACTAGTAGTTTCAGAGAGCCAGAACCCCGTCCCTAGCTAGCTGTCAGACAGACTAGTAGTTTCAGAGAGCCAGAACCCCGTCCCTAGCTAGCTGTCAGACAGACTAGTAGTTTCAGAGAGCCAGAACCTCGTCCCTAGCTAGCTGTCAGACAGACTAGTAGTTTCAGAGAGCCAGAACCCCGTCCCTAGCTAGCTGTCAGACAGACTAGTAGTTTCAGAGAGCCAGAACCCCGTCCCTAGCTAGCTGTCAGACAGACTAGTAGTTTCAGAGAGCCAGAACCCCGTCCCTAGCTAGCTGTCAGACAGACTAGTAGTTTCAGAGAGCCAGAACCCCGTCCCTAGCTAGCTGTCAGACAGACTAGTAGTTTCAGAGAGCCAGAACCCCGTCCCTAGCTAGCTGTCAGACAGACTAGTAGTTTCAGAGAGCCAGAACCCCGTCCCTAGCTAGCTGTCAGACAGACTAGTAGTTTCAGAGAGCCAGAACCCCGTCCCTAGCTAGCTGTCAGACAGACTAGTAGTTTCAGAGAGCCAGAACCCCGTCCCTAGCTAGCTGTCAGACAGACTAGTAGTTTCAGAGAGCCAGAACCCCGTCCCCTAGCTAGCTGTCAGACAGACTAGTAGTTTCAGAGAGCCAGAACCTCGTCCCTAGCTAGCTGTCAGACAGACTAGTAGTTTCAGAGAGCCAGAACCCCGTCCCTAGCTAGCTGTCAGACAGACTAGTAGTTTCAGAGAGCCAGAACCCCGTCCCTAGCTAGCTGTCAGACAGACTAGTAGTTTCAGAGAGCCAGAACCCCGTCCCTAGCTAGCTGTCAGACAGACTAGTAGTTTCAGAGAGCCAGAACCCCGTCCCTAGCTAGCTGTCAGACAGACTAGTAGTTTCAGAGAGCCAGAACCCCGTCCCTAGCTAGCTGTCAGACAGACTAGTAGTTTCAGAGAGCCAGAACCTCGTCCCTAGCTAGCTGTCAGACAGACTGGTAGTTTCAGAGAGCCAGAACCCCGTCCCTAGCTAGCTGTCAGACAGACTGGTAGTTTCAGAGAACCAGAACCCCGTCCCTAGCTAGCTGTCAGACAGACTAGTAGTTTCAGAGAGCCAGAACCTCGTCCCTAGCTAGCTGTCAGACAGACTAGTAGTTTCAGAGAGCCAGAACCCCGTCCCTAGCTAGCTGTCAGACAGACTAGTAGTTTCAGAGAACCAGAACCCCGTCCCTAGCTAGCTGTCAGACAGACTAGTAGTTTCAGAGAGCCAGAACCCCGTCCCTAGCTAGCTGTCAGACAGACTAGTAGTTTCAGAGAGCCAGAACCCCGTCCCTAGCTAGCTGTCAGACAGACTAGTAGTTTCAGAGAGCCAGAACCCCGTCCCTAGCTAGCTGTCAGACAGACTAGTAGTTTCAGAGAGCCAGAACCTCGTCCCTAGCTAGCTGTCAGACAGACTAGTAGTTTCAGAGAGCCAGAACCCCGCCCCTAGCTAGCTGTCAGACAGACTAGTAGTTTCAGAGAGCCAGAACCCCGTCCCTAGCTAGCTGTCAGACAGACTAGTAGTTTCAGAGAGCCAGAACCCCGTCCCTAGCTAGCTGTCAGACAGACTAGTAGTTTCAGAGAGCCAGAACCCCGTCCCTAGCTAGCTGTCAGACAGACTAGTAGTTTCAGAGAGCCAGAACCCCGTCCCTAGCTAGCTGTCAGACAGACTAGTAGTTTCAGAGAGCCAGAACCCCGTCCCTAGCTAGCTGTCAGACAGACTAGTAGTTTCAGAGAGCCAGAACCCCGTCCCTAGCTAGCTGTCAGACAGACTAGTAGTTTCAGAGAGCCAGAACCTCGTCCCTAGCTAGCTGTCAGACAGACTAGTAGTTTCAGAGAGCCAGAACCCCGTCCCTAGCTAGCTGTCAGACAGACTAGTCAGTCAGAGAGTTATATAATCACCTGTTACTACCGGCAGCCTGCAGCTTCTTGTTCTTCTGCTTACTCTTCTTCTCAGAGTCCCCTGGACAGTAGACGGGCAACACTGATGCATAGCCATGCTCTGCCTCTGGAGAGAGAGAAGAGGAGAGGAGAGGAGAGGAGAGGAGAGGAGAGGAGAGGAGAGAGGGAGGGAGGGAGGGAGAGGAGAGGAGAGGAGAGGAGAGAGAGAGAGAGGAGAGAGAGAGAGAGAGAGAGAGAGAGAGGGAGGGAGGAGAGGAGAGGAGAGGAGAGAGAGGAGAGAGAGAGAGGAGAGGAGAGAGAGAGGAGAGAGAGAGAGAGAGAGAGAGAGAGAGAGAGGAGAGGAGAGGAGAGGGAGAGGAGAGGAGAGGAGAGGAGAGGAGAGGAGAGGAGAGGAGAGGAGAGAGGAGGGAGAGGAGAGGAGAGGAGAGGAGAGAGGGAGAGGAGAGGGAGAGGGGAGGGGAGAGGAGAGGAGAGTCCTTACTTTGAGAGGTTTTCAGAGGAAAATCAATGACAGGCAAAAATTAGGATTGTAAAGTTCTGAAAGGACTATTTTTAGGAGAGGAGAGGAGAGGAGAGGAGAGAGGAGAGGAGAGGGAGGGGAGGGGAGAGGATCGTGTTTCAATGGGACGTCGTGACATCAAGTCCTTACTTTGGGTTGCAACTAAACTCGTGTTTTCATAGACTATTGTAAATGGGAAAATCAATGACAGGCAAAAATTAACAAATCAATGTGATTGTAAACACAAAGTTCAATTTTAGGCGTTTGACTGATGCATAGCCATGTTCTGCCTGAAAGGACTATTTTTAATTGACACTCACAGAGCCTTCAGAACGTATTGACGCCCATCGTGTTGTTGTTACAGAACGTATTGATGCCCATCGTGTTGTTGTTACAGAACGTATTGATGCCCATCGTGTTGTTGTTACAGAACGTATTGACGCCCATCGTGTTGTTGTTACAGAACGTATTGATGCCCATCGTGTTGTTGTTACAGAACGTATTGATGCCCATAGTGTTGTTGTTACAGAACGTATTGATGCCCATCGTGAACGTATTGATGCCCATCGTGTTGTTGTTACAGAACGTTGATGCCCATGATGCCCATCGTGTTGTTGTTACAGAACGTATTGATGCCCATCGTGTTGTTGTTACAGAACGTATTGATGCCCATCGTGTTGTTGTTACAGAACGTATTGATGCCCATCGTGTTGTTGTTACAGAACGTATTGATGCCCATCGTGTTGTTGTTACAGAACGTATTGATGCCCATCGTGTTGTTGTTACAGAACGTATTGATGCCCATCGTGTTGTTGTTACAGAACGTATTGATGCCCATCGTGTTGTTGTTACAGAACGTATTGATGCCCATGTTGTGTTGTTGTTACAGAACGTATTGATGCCCATCGTGTTGTTGTTACAGAACGTATTGATGCCCATCGTGTTGTTACAGAACGTATTGATGCCCATCGTGTTGTTGTTACAGAACGTATTGATGCCCATCGTGTTGTTGTTACAGAACGTATTGATGCCCATCGTGTTGTTGTTACAGAACGTATTGATGCCCATCGTGTTGTTGTTACAGAGAACGTACGTGTTGTTGTTACAGAACGTTGATGCCCATCGTGTTGTTGTTACAGAACGTATTGATGCCCATCGTGTTGCTGTTGTTACAGAACGTATTGATGCCCATCGTGTTGTTGTTACAGAACGTATTGATGCCCATCGTGTTGTTGTTACAGAACGTATTGATGCCCATCGTGTTGTTGTTACAGAACGTATTGATGCCCATCGTGTTGTTGTTACAGAACGTATTGATGCCCATCGTGTTGTTGTTACAGAACGTATTGATGCCCATCGTGTTGTTGTTACAGAACGTGTTGTTGTTATTGATGCCCATCGTGTTGTTGTTACAGAACGTATTGATGCCCATCGTGTTGTTGTTACAGAACGTATTGATGCCCATCGTGATGCCCATCGTGTTGTTGTTGTGCCCATCGTGTTGTTGTTACAGAACGTATTGATGCCCATCGTGTTGTTGTTACAGAACGTATTGATGCCCATCGTGTTGTGTTACAGAACGTATTGATGCCCATCGTGTTGTTGTTACAGAACGTATTGATGCCCATCGTGTTGTTGTTACAGAACGTATTGATGCCCATCGTGTTGCTGTTACAGAACGTCCCATCGTGTTGTTGTTACAGAACGTATTGATGCCCATCGTGTTGTTGTTACAGAACGTATTGATGCCCATCGTGTTGTTGTTACAGAACGTATTGATGCCCATCGTGTTGTTGTTACAGAACGTATTGATGCCCATCGTGTTGTTGTTACAGAACGTATTGATGCCCATCGTGTTGTTGTTACAGAACGTATTGATGCCCATCGTGTTGTTGTTACAGAACGTATTGATGCCCATCGTGTTGTTGTTACAGAACGTATTGATGCCCATCGTGTTGTTGTTACAGAACGTATTGATGCCCATCGTGTTGTTGTTACAGAACGTATTGATGCCCATCGTGTTGTTGTTACAGAACGTATTGATGCCCATCGTGTTGTTGTTACAGAACAGAACGTGTTGTTGTTATTGATGCCCATCGTGTTGTTGTTACAGAACGTATTGATGCCCATCGTGTTGTTGTTACAGAACGTATTGATGCCCATCGTGTTGTTGTTCGTGTTGTTGTTACAGAACGTATTGATGCCCATCGTGTTGTTGTTGTTACAGAACGTATTGATGCCCATCGTGTTGTTGTTACAGAACGTATTGATGCCCATCGTGTTGTTGTTACAGAACGTATTGATGCCCATCGTGTTGTTGTTACAGAACGTATTGATGCCCATCGTGTTGTTGTTACAGAACGTATTGATGCCCATCGTGTTGTTGTTACAGAACGTATTGATGCCCATTGATGATGCCCATCGTGTTGTTGTTACAGAACGTATTGATGCCCATCGTGTTGTTTACAGTTGATGCCCAGTGTTGTTGTTAAGAACGTATTGATGCCCATCGTGTTGTTGTTACAGAACGTATTGATGCCCATCGTGTTGTTGTTACAGAACGTATTGATGCCCATCGTGTTGTTGTTACAGAACGTATTGATGCCCATCGTGTTGTTGTTACAGAACGTATTGATGCCCATCGTGTTGTTGTTACAGAACGTATTGATGCCCATCGTGTTGTTGTTACAGAACGTATTGATGCCCATGTTGTTACGTGATGCCCATCGTGTTGTTGTTACAGAACGTATTGATGCCCATCGTGTTGTTGTTACAGAACGTATTGATGCCCATCGTGTTGCTGTTACAGAACGTATTGATGCCCATCGTGTTGTTGTTACAGAACGTATTGATGCCCATCGTGTTGTTGTTACAGAACATCGATGCCCATTGTTGTTGTTACAGAACGTATTGATGCCCATCGTGTTGTTGTTACAGAACGTATTGATGCCCATCGTGTTGTTGTTACAGAACGTATTGATGCCCATCGTGTTGCTGTTACAGAACGTATTGATGCCCATCGTGTTGTTGTTACAGAACGTATTGATGCCCATCGTGTTGCTGTTACAGAACGTATTGATGCCCATCGTGTTGTTGTTACAGAACGTATTGATGCCCATCGTGTTGTTGTTACAGAACGTATTGATGCCCATCGTGTTGTTGTTACAGAACGTATTGATGCCCATCGTGTTGTTGTTACAGAACGTATTGATGCCCATCGTGTTGTTGTTACAGAACGTATTGATGCCCATCGTGTTGTTGTTACAGAACGTATTGATGCCCATCGTGTTGTTGTTACAGAACGTATTGATGCCCATCGTGTTGTTGTTACAGAACGTATTGATGCCCATCGTGTTGTTGTTACAGAACGTATTGATGCCCATCGTGTTGTTGTTACAGAACGTATTGATGCCCATCGTGTTGTTGTTACAGAACGTATTGATGCCCATCGTGTTGTTGTTGTTACAGAACGTATTGATGCCCATCGTGTTGTTGTTACAGAACGTATTGATGCCCATCGTGTTGTTGTTACAGAACGTATTGATGCCCATCGTGTTGTTGTTACAGAACGTATTGATGCCCATCGTGTTGTTGTTACAGAACGTATTGATGCCCATCGTGTTGTTGTTACAGAACGTATTGATGCCCATCGTGTTGTTGTTACAGAACGTATTGATGCCCATCGTGTTGTTGTTACAGAACGTATTGATTGATGCCCATCGTGTTGTTGTTACAGAACGTATTGATGCCCATTGATGCCCAGAACGTCCCATCGTGTTGTTGTTACAGAACGTATTGATGCCCATCGTGTTGATGCCCATTGTTACAGAACGTATTGATGCCCATCGTGTTGTTGTTACAGAAACGTATTGATGCCCATCGTGTTGTTGTTACAGAACGTATTGATGCCCATCGTGTTGTTGTTACAGAACGTATTGACGCCCATCGTGTTGTTGTTACAGAACGTATTGATGCCCATCGTGTTGTTGTTACAGAACGTATTGATGCCCATCGTGTTGTTGTTACAGAACGTATTGATGCCCATCGTGTTGTTGTTACAGAACGTATTGATGCCCATCGTGTTGTTGTTGACTATGAGGGGTGGCCAGTCCTCTTCTGGCTGTACCAGGTAGAGAGGAACCAGGCTATGAGGGTGGCCAGTCCTCTTCTGGCTGTACCAGGTAGAGAGGAACCAGGCTATGAGGGGGTGGCCAGTCCTCTTCTGGCTGTTACCAGGTAGAGAGGAACCAGGCTATGAGGGGGGTGGCCAGTCCTCTTCTGGCTGTACCAGGTAGAGAGGAACCAGGCTATGAGGGGGGGTGGCCAGTCCTCTTCTGGCTGTATCGGGTAGAGAGGAACCAGGCTATGAGGGGGTGGCCAGTCCTCTTCTGGCTGTGCCGGGTGGAGAGGAACCAGGTTATGAGGGGGGGGGCGGTCCTCTTCTGGCTGTGCCGGGTAGAGATTATAACAGAACATGGCCAATATGTTCAAATGTTCATAAATGACCAGCATGGTCAGTAATAACAAGGCAGAACAGTTGAAACTGGAGCAGACAACTAGCCTACAGCTAGACACCAATATCACTAGACACCTAGCCTACAGCTAGACACCAATATCACTAGACACCTAGCCTACAGCTAGACACCAATATCACTAGACAACTAGCCTACAGCTAGACACCAATATCACTAGACAACTAGCCTACAGCTAGACACCAAGATCACTAGACAACTAGCCTCAGCTGTTGTTACACCAATATCACTGTTGACAACTAGCCTACAGCTAGACACCAATATCACTAGATATTGGCCTAGCCTACAGCTAGACACCAATATCACTAGACAGCAATATCACCAGACAACTAGCCTACAGCTAGACACCAATATCACTGTTGACACCAATATCACTAGACAACTAGCCTACAGCTGACACCAATATCACTAGACACCTAGCCTACAGCTAGACACGTGTTGTTGTTACAATATCACTAGACAACTAGCCTCGTGTTGTTGTTACAGCTAGACACCAGATATCACCAGACACCAATATCACTAGACACCAATATCCCACTAGACAACTGGCCTGTTGTTGTTACAGAACTAGACACCAATATCACTAGACACCAACATCACTAGACAACTGAGCCTACAGCTAGACACCAATATCACGAGACAACTAGCCTACAGCTAGACACCAACATCACTAGACAACTAGTTTACAGCTGGACACCAATATCACTAGACAACTAGCCTACAGCTGGACACCAATATCACTAGACAACTAGCCTACAGCTAGACACCAACAATATCATCTAGACAACTAGCCTACAGCTAGACACCAATATCACTAGACAACTAGCCTCGTGTTGTTGTTACAGCTAGACACCAACAATATCACTAGACAACTAGCCTCGTGTTGGCTGTTACAGCTAGACACCAACATCACTAGACAACTAGCCTACAGCTAGACACCAACAATATCACTAGACAACTAGCCTACAGCTAGACACCAACATCACTTCAACTGGCTGTAGAGAGGAACCAGGCTATGTGCAGCTAGACACCAACATCACTTCTGGCTGTGCCCAGGACAACCAGCTTACAGCTCTTCTGGCTGTGTCAGGTAGACACCCGGGTGGAATAATATCACTAGACACCAGGGGGCCATCACTAGACAACTAGCCTACAGCTAGACACCAATATCACTAGACAACTAGCCTACAGCTAGACACCAATATCACTAGACACCTGTGCCTACAGCTAGACACCAATATCACTAGACAACCAGCCTACAGCTAGACACCAATATCACTAGACACCTAGCCTACAGCTAGACACCAATATCACCTCTTCAACTGTGCCTACAGCTAGACACCAATATCACTAGATATTAGCCTAGCCTACAGCTAGACACCAATATCACTAGACAGCAATATCACCAGACAACTTCTGCCTACAGCTATACACCAATACCAGTAGCCAACAGCTAGACACCTCTTCTGGCTGTATCACTAGACAACTGGCCTACAGCTAGACACCAATATCACCAGACACCAATATCACTAGACACCAATATCACTAGACACCAATATCACTAGACACCAATATGGCTGTGCCGGGTAGGCACTAGACAACTAGCCTACAGCTAGACACCAATATCACCTCTTCTGAGACAACCAGCCTACAGCTAGACACCAACATCACTAGACAACCTAGCCTACAGCTAGACACCAACATCACTAGACAACTAGTTTACAGCTGGACACCAATATCACTAGACAACTAGCCTACAGCTAGACACCAATATCACTAGACAACCTAGGCCTACAGCTAGACACCAACAATATCACTGGAGACAACTTAGCCTACAGCTGTGACACCAATATCACTAGACAACTAGTTCCTAAATGACCAGCTGGTCAGACACCAACAATATCACTAGACAACTAGCCTACAGCTAGACACCAACATCACTAGACAACTAGCTTACAGCTAGACACCAATCAAGACACCTATCACTAGACACCAATATCACTAGACAACTAGCCTACAGCTAGACACCAATATCACTAGACAACTAGCCTACAGCTAGACACCAATATCACTAGACAACTAGCCTACAGATAGACACCAATATCACTAGACAACTAGCCTACAGATAGACACCAATATTACTAGACAACTAGCCTACAGCTAGACACCAATATCACTAGACAACTAGTCTACAGATAGACACCAATATCACTAGCCTACAGCTAGACACCAACATCACTAGACAACTAGCCTACAGATAGACACCAATATCACTAGACAACTAGTCTACAGATAGACACCAATATCACTAGCCTACAGCTAGACACCAACATCACTAGACAACTAGCCTACAGCTAGACACCAATATCACTAGACAACTAGTCTACAGATAGACACCAATAATATCACTAGACACCAATATCACTAGACAACTAGCCTACAGCTAGACACCAATATCACTAGACAACTAGCCTACAGCTAGACACCAATATCACTAGCCTACAGCTAGACACCAATATCACTAGACAACTAGCCTACAGATAGACACCAATATTACTAGACAACTAGCTTACAGCTAGACACCAATAATATCACTAGACACCAATATATCACTAGACAACTAGCCTACAGATAGACACCAATATTACTAGACAACTAGCTTACAGCTAGACACCAATAATATCACTAGACAACTAGTCTACAGATAGACACCAATATTACTAGACAACTAGCTTACAGATAGACACCAATATTACTAGACAACTAGCTTACAGATAGACACCAATATTACTAGACAACTAGCTTACAGATAGACACCAATAATATCACTAGACACCAATAATATCACTAGACAACTAGTCTACAGATAGACACCAATAATATCACTAGATAACTAGTCTACAGATAGACACCAATAATATCACTAGACACCAATAATATCACTAGACAACTAGTCTACAGATAGACACCAATAATATCACTAGATAACTAGCCTACATCTAATAGATATTTCTGTATTTAATTTTCAATAAATTTGCTAACATTTCTAAATGTTTAGACTTTTTCATTGTGGGGTATTGTGTGTAGATGGGTGAAATAATTGTTTTTACAACAAACTGTGGAATAAATCGAGGGTTATTGAATACCTTCTGAAGGCACTGCAAACTGTAGGATGTTTCAGATGACAAATATACACAAGTCCCCAGAACTTAACCGCTACATGGGATATTTATCAACACTCAATACACAGGTAAAGTGAGGAAATATAGCTGTGATTGCAAACGGAAAAGATCAATTTTATGCGGCTGGCTATTGTGCAGAAGAAAAGAAAGCCGGGTTGTCGTCTGATCTATTCTTCCATCCAAGTGTCAGACACAGATGCTGCTGACGTTTGGTTTTTTTTTTCTGTTTTTTTTTTTTTTTTTTTTGGCGCGATCATCCAATTGTATCACAGTACATCAATATGGACTATTTTTGGTTATTGGTGCCAGTCGGCTACAAAGAACAACTGCTGGAATTGCAACATCTTTATCGGTTCATTCATTGTCATTCATAAATTCTATCGCTGCTCTGGCTTTATTTTCAAACCGCTCCAGACTTGGCGCCTTTGTGTACAACTATGAGTCCCGTATCTAGGTCACAGAGTCAGATATGAAGCGCCGCATTAAACCCAGGCTCCCTTAATAACTGCTGACTGCAATCGCGTTATTACTGAATAGTAACGATCTTAACCGTAACATGCACAATCTGTGTCAGATATTTGCAGTAAATTAATAGATATTCGCTATTTGTGTACATTTCGTTATTGTGCCCCAGCTGGTTGACAAGTGGAAGTTGACAGAGACAGAACAGAAACCTATAAACCTTCCGTTTTACCTCGTTCTCTTCTCTCCAAGAACTCAGCAGCTTGCAGAAGAACCTGAATGTTGCAAGTGTTCGCGTCCATTGTAAAAAAAAATAGTTGAAATATAGGTAAATATACCAATCAAAATGTATCTCAAAGACAAGAGTGCTGCAGTAGTATGTGCCTGGTCTTCTGCACTTCAGTGAGGAATCACCTTCTCTGACGACGTGATTAACGTCAGTCCGCCGCCTCCCAGACTTACCGCTCCCTTGTTTTCCAGCCGCCTCCGTCCGAGGAGCGCGCGATTTTTCACTTTGAAATATGAACAGCCTAATAATAGAACAGAACAACAGGTCGACACATTTTCTCGAAATATGACCTTAATAAACGATTATATATATATATTTTTTTAAATCCAGAACATGTTGTATTAACATCTAAAAAATAAATTTGCAATTTCTTTTTATTTATATATTTGTTTTATAATGCGACGTTCCTCCAAGTACGTTGAAACTGAAAACAACTTAAAGTGAGAAGTTCTTCGTTTTGTCTTCTTCTGTTTTGGTGTTCAAGAGGGTTGTGTCTGTATATTTTTAATCTTTCCACAATAGTCTAGGGCAGGGATCGTAAACTCGTTTCAGTTGGGGAACCCTCATCTGGGGCTTCCATGGTCGTCCAAAGGACACACAGAACTGTGCATCATTGCAAAGACAATACAAACTATTTCATTGCACACTGAATTCAATAGCCTGCTACAAAATGTTCTGAAAATGCTAAATTGTATGAATTGATGTTCCCTCAGCCCTAAAGTCCCTCAGCCCTATGTTCCCTCAGCCCTACAGTATGTTCCCTCAGCCCTATGTTACCTCAGCCCAACAGTATGTTCCCTCAGCCCTATGTTCCCTCAGCCCTACAGTATGTTCCCTCAGCCCTATGTTCCCTCAGCCCTATGTTCCCTCAGCCCTACAGTATGTTCCCTCAGCCCTACAGTATGTTCCCTCAGCCCTACAGTATGTTCCCTCAGCCCTACAGTATGTTCCCTCAGCCCTACAGTATGTTCCCTCAGCCCTATGTTCCCTCAGCCCTACAGTATGTTCCCTCAGCTCTATGTTCCCTCAGCCCTATGTTCCCTCAGCCCTACAGTATGTTCCCTCAGCCCTGTTCCCTCAGCCCTACAGTATGTTCCCTCAGCCCTATGTTCCCTCAGCTCTATGTTCCCTCAGCCCTATGTTCCCTCAGCCCTATGTTCCCTCAGTCCTATGTTCCCTCAGCTCTATGTTCCCTCAGCCCTATGTTCCCTCAGCCCTATGTTCCCTCAGTCCTATGTTCCCTCAGCTCTATGTTCCCTCAGCCCTACAGTATGTTCCCTCAGCTCTATGTTCCCTCAGCCCTATGTTCCCTCAGCTCTATGTTCCCTCAGCCCTACAGTATGTTCCCTCAGCCCTATTTTCCCTCAGCTCTATGTTCCCTCAGCCCTATGTTCCCTCAGCCCTACAGTATGTTCCCTCAGCTCTACAGTATGTTCCCTCAGCTCTATGTTCCCTCAGCCCTATGTTCCCTCAGCTCTATGTTCCCTCAGCCCTATGTTCCCTCAGCCCTATGTTCCCTCAGCCCTACAGTATGTTCCCTCAGCCCTACAGTATGTTCCCTCAGCTCTGTTCCCTCAGCCCTATGTTCCCTCAGCTCTACAGTATGTTCCCTCAGCTCTGTTCCCTCAGCCCTACAGTATGTTCCCTCAGCCCTATGTTCCCTCAGCCCTACAGTATGTTCCCTCAGCCCTACAGTATGTTCCCTCAGCCCTACAGTATGTTCCCTCAGCCCTACAGTATGTTCCCTCAGCCCTATGTTCCCTCAGCCCTACAGTATGTTCCCTCAGCTCTATGTTCCCTCAGCCATATGTTCCCTCAGCCCTACAGTATGTTCCCTCAGCCCTGTTCCCTCAGCCCTACAGTATGTTCCCTCAGCCCTATGTTCCCTCAGCTCTATGTTCCCTCAGCCCTATGTTCCCTCAGCCCTATGTTCCCTCAGTCCTATGTTCCCTCAGCTCTATGTTCCCTCAGCCCTACAGTATGTTCCCTCAGCCCTATGTTCCCTCAGCCCTACAGTATGTTCCCTCAGCTCTATGTTCCCTCAGCCCTATGTTCCCTCAGCTCTATGTTCCCTCAGCCCTACAGTATGTTCCCTCAGCCCTATTTTCCCTCAGCTCTATGTTCCCTCAGCCCTATGTTCCCTCAGCCCTACAGTATGTTCCCTCAGCTCTACAGTATGTTCCCTCAGCTCTATGTTCCCTCAGCCCTATGTTCCCTCAGCTCTATGTTCCCTCAGCCCTATGTTCCCTCAGCCCTATGTTCCCTCAGCCCTACAGTATGTTCCCTCAGCTCTACAGTATGTTCCCTCAGCTCTGTTCCGTCAGCCCTATGTTCCCTCAGCTCTACAGTATGTTCCCTCAGCTCTGTTCCCTCAGCCCTACAGTATGTTCCCTCAGCCCTATGTTCCCTCAGCTCTACAGTATGTTCCCTCAGCCCTATGTTCCCTCAGCCCTATGTTCCCTCAGCCCTACAGTATGTTCCCTCAGCTCTACAGTATGTTCCCTCAGCTCTGTTCCCTCAGCCCTATGTTCCCTCAGCTCTACAGTATGTTCCCTCAGCTCTGTTCCCTCAGCCCTACAGTATGTTCCCTCAGCCCTATGTTCCCTCAGCTCTACAGTATGTTCCCTCAGCCCTATGTTCCCTCAGCCCTACAGTATGTTCCCTCAGCCCTACAGTATGTTCCCTCAGCCCTATGTTCCCTCTGTCACGTTTTTTCAAAATCGAACCCAGAAGCAGACCAGGACAAGGAGAGTAGGAAGAAGGTGAGTATTTATTTACAAGTGAATGTGAATGGGTAGATATATCCAGGTGGCGTAGCGGGCAGCGGTGGTGAGTTGATGGGAGTAAATAGGTGGATCCAATGGGATAGCGGAATCCTCCGACGACCAGGCGGGAATGGGGTAAATGATCCGGGTGAGTAACTGAAGACAGAACAAACGGAGGTAAGTTTAAGGCAAGCAATACGTACAAAACAACAAAACAAATTCTATCCAACTTGAGGCTGATACTATGGCACAACATACTGTTCATGGCTAACGATCCGGCAGGGAATGGATGTCAGGTCCGGGCTTATGAAGAGGAGAGATGATGATGAGGACCAGGTGTGCAGATAGCTGATGGGATACAGGTGCGGGTAATCAGAACTCCCAACTGGCTACATTGCCCGGCAACCAGACAGGGTGCGTTCCAGGACGCCGGAAAAAACACTCCAGGACAGAACACAGGCAAAAAACAGACTCAGGAAACGGGATTCGTGACACCCTCAGCCCTATGTTCCCTCAGCCCTATGTTCCCTCAGCCCTATGTTCCCTCAGCCCTATGTTCCCTCAGCCCTATGTTCCCTCAGCTCTATGTTCCCTCAGCCCTATGTTCCCTCAGCCCTATGTTCCCTCAGCTCTATGTTCCCTCAGCCCTATGTTCCCTCAGCCCTATGTTCCCTCAGCCCTATGTTCCCTCAGTCCTATGTTCCCTCAGCCCTATGTTCCCTCAGCCCTATGTTCCCTCAGCTCTATGTTCCCTCAGCTCTATGTTCCCTCAGCCCTATGTTCCCTCAGCCCTATGTTCCCTCAGCCCTATGTTCCTTCAGCTCTATGTTCACTCAGCCCTACAGTATGTTCCCTCAGCCCTATGTTCCCTCAGCCCTATGTTCCCTCAGCCCTATGTTCCCTCAGTCCTATGTTCCCTCAGCCCTATGTTCCCTCAGCCCTATGTTCCCTCAGCTCTATGTTCACTCAGCCCTACAGTATGTTCCCTCAGCCCTATGTTCCCTCAGCCCTATGTTCCCTCAGCTCTATCTTCCCTCAGCCCTATGTTCCCTCAGCCCTATGTTCCCTCAGCCCTATGTTCCCTCAGCTCTATGTTCACTCAGCCCTACAGTATCTTCCCTCAGCCCTATGTTCCCTCAGCCCTACAGTATCTTCCCTCAGCCCTACAGTATCTTCCCTCAGCCCTATGTTCCCTCAGCCCTACAGTATGTTCCCTCAGCTCTATGTTCCCTCAGCCCTAAAGTATGTTCCCTCAGCCCTATGTTCCCTCAGCCCTATGTTCCCTCAGCCCTATGTTCCCTCAGCCCTATGTTCCCTCAGCTCTATGTTCCCTCAGCCCTATGTTCACTCAGCCCTACAGTATGTTCCCTCAGCCCTATGTTCCCTCAGCCCTACAGTATGTTCCCTCAGCCCTATGTTCCCTCAGCTCTATGTTCCCTCAGCCCTACAGTATGTTCCCTCAGCCCTACAGTATGTTCCCTCAGCCCTATGTTCCCTCAGCCCTACAGTATGTTCCCTCAGCTCTACAGTATGTTCACTCAGCCCTACAGTATGTTCCCTCAGCCCTACAGTATGTTCCCTCAGCCCTATGTTCTCTCAGCCCTACAGTATGTTCCCTCAGCCCTATGTTCCCTCAGCCCTACAGTATGTTCCCTCAGCCCTATGTTCCCTCAGCCCTACAGTATGTTCCCTCAGCCCTATGTTCCCTCAGCCCTACAGTATGTTCCCTCAGCCCTATGTTCCCTCAGCCCTACAGTATGTTCCCTCAGCTCTACAGTATGTTCCCTCAGCTCTATGTTCACTCAGCCCTACAGTATGTTCCCTCAGCCCTACAGTATGTTCCCTCAGCCCTACAGTATGTTCCCTCAGCCCTACAGTATGTTCCCTCAGCTCTACAGTATGTTCCCTCAGCCCTATGTTCCCTCAGCCCTACAGTATGTTCCCTCAGCCCTATGTTCCCTCAGCTCTATGTTCCCTCAGCTCTATGTTCCCTCAGCCCTACAGTATGTTCCCTCAGCCCTACAGTATGTTCCCTCAGCCCTATGTTCCCTCAGCCCTACAGTATGTTCCCTCAGCCCTACAGTATGTTCCCTCAGCCCTATGTTCCCTCAGCCCTACAGTATGTTCCCTCAGCTCTACAGTATGTTCACTCAGCCCTACAGTATGTTCCCTCAGCCCTACAGTATGTTCCCTCAGCCCTATGTTCCCTCAGCCCTACAGTATGTTCCCTCAGCCCTATGTTCCCTCAGCCCTACAGTATGTTCCCTCAGCCCTACAGTATGTTCCCTCAGCCCTACAGTATGTTCCCTCAGCTCTACAGTATGTTCCCTCAGCTCTATGTTCACTCAGCCCTACAGTATGTTCCCTCAGCTCTACAGTATGTTCCCTCAGCTCTATGTTCCCTCAGCTCTATGTTCACTCAGCCCTACAGTATGTTCACTCAGCCCTACAGTATGTTCCCTCAGCCCTGTTCCCTCAGCCCTATGTTCCCTCAACTCTATGTTCGTATTTACGAGCCCTTAACGAACAATGCAGTTCAAGAAATATAGTTAAGAAAATATTTACTAAACTTAATAAGGTCAAGTTTTTTTTAAATCGAATCAAATCAAAAAGTAACACAAGAAAACTACATAACAATAATGAGGCTATATACACATATATCGGTACAGAGTCAACATGCGGGGGGGGTACAGCTTAGTCGAGGTAGTTTGTAAAGTGACTACGCATAGACAATAAGCGAGTAGCAGCAGTGTAAAAACAAAGGGGGGGGGGTCAATGTAAATAGTCCGGGTGGCCATTTGATAAATCGTTCCGCAGCTGTTAAGGAGCCTCTTGGACCTAGACTTGGCGCTCGGGTACCGCTTACCGTGCAGAAGCAGAGAGAACGGTCTATAACTTGGGTAACTAGAGTCTTTGACAATTGTCTGGGCCTTCCTCTGACACCGCCTAGTATATACGTCCTAGATGGCAGGAAGCTTGTCCCTGTTTATGTACTGGGCCGTAGACACTACCCTCTGTCGCGCCTTAGGGTCAGATGCCGAGCAGTTGCCATACCAGGTGGTGATGAAACCGGTCAGGATGCTCTAGATGGTGCAGCTGTATAACATTTTTAGGATCTGGGGACCCATGCCAAATCTTTTCAGTCTCCTGAGGGAGAAAAGGTGTTGTTGTGCCCTCTTCACAACTGTCTTGGTATGTTTGGACCATGATAGTTTGTTGGTGATGTGGACACCAAGGAACTTGAAATATTCCCCTCCGCCCTATGTTCCCTCAATCAATGTTCCCTCAGCTCTATGTTCCCTGGGCCCTATGTTCCCTGGGAACACAGGGCCCAGGAAACACAGGGTCCAGGGAACATAGAGCCCAGGGAACATAGAGCCCAGGGACCATAGAGCCCAGGGAACATAGGGCCCAGGGAACATAGAGCCCAGGGAACATAGGGCCCAGGGAACATAGAGCCCAGGGAACATAGGGCCCAGGGAACATAGAGCCCAGGGAACATAGAGCCCAGGAAACATAGGGCCCAGGGAACATAGAGCCCAGGAAACATAGGGCCCAGGGAACATAGAGCCCAGGGAACATAGAGCCCAGGGAACATAGAGCCCAGGAAACATAGAGCCCAGGAAACATAGGGCCCAGGGAACATAGAGCCCAGGGAACATAGGGCCCAGGGAACATAGAGCCCAGGGAACATAGAGCCCAGGGAACATAGAGCCCAGGGAACATAGAGCCCAGGGAACATAGGGCCCAGGGAACATAGGGCCCAGGGAACATAGAGCCCAGGGACCATAGGGCCCAGGGAACATAGAGCCCAGGGAACATAGAGCCCAGGGACCATAGGGCCCAGGGAACATAGGGCCCAGGGAACATAGGGCCCAGGGAACATAGGGCCCAGGGACCATAGAGCCCAGGTAACATAGGGCCCAGGGAACATAGAGCCCAGGTAACATAGAGCCCAGGGAACATAGAGCCCAGGGAACATAGAGCCCAGGGAACATAGGGCCCAGGGAACATAGAGCCCAGGGAACATAGAGCCCAGGGACCATAGAGCCCAGGGAACATAGAGCCCAGGTAACATAGGGCCCAGGGAACATAGAGCCCAGGTAACATAGGGCCCAGGGAACATAGAGCCCAGGTAACATAGGGCCCAGGGAACATAGAGCCCAGGGAACATAGAGCCCAGGTAACATAGGGCCCAGGGAACATAGAGCCCAGGGAACATAGAACCCAGGGAACATAGAGCCCAGGGAACATAGAGCCCAGGGAACATAGAGCCTGTAGTAACACCACTCTGTGTGTAGTAACACCACGCTGTGTGTAGTAACACCACGCTGTGTGTAGTAACACCACGCTGTGTGTAGTAACACCACGCTGTGTGTAGTAACACCACTCTGTGTGTAGTAACACCACGCTGTGTGTAGTAACACCACGCTGTGTGTAGTAACACCACGCTGTGTGTAGTAACACCACTCTGTGTGTAGTAACACCACGCTGTGTGTAGTAACACCACTCTGTGTGTAGTAACACCACTCTGTGTGTAGTAACACCACGCTGTGTGTAGTAACACCACGCTGTGTGTAGTAACACCACTCTGTGTGTAGTAACACCACTCTGTGTGTAGTAACACCACGCTGTGTGTAGTAACACCACGCTGTGTGTAGTAACACCACTCTGTGTGTAATAACACCACGCTGTGTGTAGTAACACCACTCTGTGTGTAGTAATACCACGCTGTGTGTAATAACACCACTCTGTGTGTAGTAACACCACTCTGTGTGTAGTAACACCACTCTGTGTGTAGTAACACCACTCTGTGTGTAGTAACACCACTCTGTGTGTAGTAACACCACTCTGTGTGTAGTAACACCACGCTGTGTGTAGTAACACCACTCTGTGTGTAGTAACACCACGCTGTGTGTAGTAACACCACTCTGTGTGTAGTAACACCACTCTGTGTGTAATAACACCACGCTGTGTGTAGTAACACCACTCTGTGTGTAGTAACACCACTCTGTGTGTAGTAACACCACTCTGTGTGTAGTAACACCACCCTGTGTGTAGTAACACCACGCTGTGTGTAGTAACACCACTCTGTGTGTAGTAACACCACTCTGTGTGTAATAACACCACGCTGTGTGTAGTAACACCACTCTGTGTGTAGTAACACCACTCTGTGTGTAGTAACACCACTCTGTGTGTAGTAACACCACGCTGTGTGTAGTAACACCACTCTGTGTGTAGTAACACCACTCTGTGTGTAATAACACCACGCTGTGTGTAGTAACACCACTCTGTGTGTAGTAACACCACTCTGTGTGTAGTAACACCACGCTGTGTGTAGTAACACCACTCTGTGTGTAGTAACACCACGCTGTGTGTAGTACTACTAACCCTACTCGTACTACTAACCCTACTCGGATGGTATCGCGCCGTCCCAACCTTCGCTCTCTCTCCCCCGCTACTCTCTCCTCTTCCATCCTATCATCTCTTCCCTCTGCTCAAACTTTCTCCAACCTATCTCCTGATTCTGCCTCCTCAACCCTCCTCTCCTCCCTTACTGCATCCTTTGACTCCCTATGTCCCCTATCCTCCAGGCCGGCTCGGTCCTCCCCTCCCGCTCCGTGGCTCGACGACTCCTTGCGAGCTCACAGAACAGGGCTCCGGGCAGCCGAGCGGAAATGGAGGAAAACTCGCCTCCCTGCGGACCTGGCATCCTTTCACTCCCTCCTCTCTACATTTTCCTCCTCTGTCTCTGCTGCTAAAGCCACTTTCTACCATTCTAAATTCCAAGCATCTGCCTCTAACCCTAGGAAGCTCTTTGCCACCTTCTCCTCCCTCCTGAATCCTCCCCCCTCCTCCCCCTCTCTGCAGATGACTTCGTCAACCATTTTGAAAAGAAGGTCGACGACATCCGATCCTCGTTTGCTAAGTCAAACGACACCGCTGGTTCTGCTCACACTGCCCTACCCTATGCTCTGACCTCTTTCTCCCCTCTCTCTCCAGATGAAATCTCGCGTCTTGTGACGGCCGGCCGCCCAACAACCTGCCCGCTTGATCCTATCCCCTCCTCTCTTCTCCAGACCATTTCCGGAGACCTTCTCCCTTACCTCACCTCGCTCATCAACTCATCCCTGACCGCTGGCTACGTCCCTCCCGTCTTCAAGAGAGCGAGAGTTGCACCCCTTCTGAAAAAACCTACACTCGATCCCTCCGATGTCAACAACTACAGACCAGTATCCCTTCTCTCTTTCTCTCCAAAACTCTTGAGCGTGCCGTCCTTGGCCAGCTCTACCGCTATCTCTCTCAGAATGACCTTCTTGATCCAAATCAGTCAGGTTTCAAGACTAGTCATTCAACTGAGACTGCTCTTCTCTGTATCACGGAGGCGCTCCGCACTGCTAAAGCTAACTCTCTCTCCTCTGCTCTCATCCTTCTAGACCTATCGGCTGCCTTCGATACTGTGAACCATCAGATCCTCCTCTCCACCCTTTCCGAGTTGGGCATCTCCGGCGCGGCCCACGCTTGGATTGCGTCCTACCTGACAGGTCGCTCCTACCAGGTGGCGTGGCGAGAATCTGTCTCCTCACCACGCGCTCTCACCACTGGTGTCCCCAGGGCTCTGTTCTAGGCCCTCTCTTATTCTCGCTATACACCAAGTCACTTGGCTCTGTCATAACCTCACATGGTCTCTCCTATCATTGCTATGCAGACGACACACAATTAATCTTCTCCTTTCCCCCTTCTGATGACCAGGTGGCGAATCGCATCTCTGCATGTCTGGCAGACATATCAGTGTGGATGACGGATCACCACCTCAAGCTGAACCTCAGCAAGACGGAGCTCCTCTTCCTCCCGGGAAGGACTGCCCGTTCCATGATCTCGCCATCACGGTTGACAACTCCATTGTGTCCTCCTCCCAGAGCGCTAAGAACCTTGGCGTGATCCTGGACAACACCCTGACGTTCTCAACTAACATCAAGGCGGTGTCCCGTTCCTGTAGGTTCATGCTCTACAACATCCGCAGAGTACGACCCTGCCTCACACAGGAAGCGGCGCAGGTCCTAATCCAGGCACTTGTCATCTCCCGTCTTGATTACTGCAACTCGCTGTTGGCTGGGCTCCCTGCCTGTGCCATTAAACCCCTACAACTCATCCAGAACGCCGCAGCCCGTCTGGTGTTCAACCTTCCCAAGTTCTCTCACGTCACCCCGCTCCTCCGCTCTCTCCACTGGCTTCCAGTTGAAGCTCGCATCCGCTACAAGACCATGGTGCTTGCCTACGGAGCTGTGAGGGGAACGGCACCTCAGTACCTCCAGGCTCTGATCAGGCCCTACACCCAAACAAGGGCACTGCGTTCATCCACCTCTGGCCTGCTCGCCTCCCTACCACTGAGGAAGTACAGTTCCCGCTCAGCCCAGTCAAAACTGTTCGCTGCTCTGGCCCCCAATGGTGGAACAAACTCCCTCACGACGCCAGGACAGCGGAGTCAATCACCACCTTCCGGAGACACCTGAAACCCCACCTCTTCAAGGAATACCTAGGATAGGGTAAGTAAGGGTAAGTAATCCTTCTCACCCCCCTTCTCCCCCAAAAAAAAAAAAAAGATTTAGATGCAAGTGGCTGTTCCACTGGATGTCATAAGGTGTATGCACCAATTTGTAAGTCGCTCTGGATAAGAGCGTCTGCTAAATGACTTAAATGTAAATGTAATGTAATGTAAATGTAGTAACACCACTCTGTGTGTAGTAACACCACTCTGTGTGTAGTAACACCACGCTGTGTGTAGTAACACCACGCTGTGTGTAATAACACCACACTGTGTTTAGTAACACCACTCTGTGTGTAGTAACACCACGCTGTGTGTAGTAACACCGCTCTGTGTGTAGTAACACCACTCTGTGTGTAGTAACACCACGCTGTGTGTAGTAACACCACGCTGTGTGTAATAACACCACGCTGTGTGTAGTAACACCACGCTGTGTGTAGTAACACCACGCTGTGTGTAGTAACACCACTCTGTGTGTAGTAACACCACGCTGTGTGTAGTAACACCACGCTGTGTGTAGTAACACCACTCTGTGTGTAGTAACACCACGCTGTGTGTAATAACACCACGCTGTGAATTTGTAAGTCGCTCTGGATAAGAGCGTCTGCTAAATGACTTAAATGTAATGTAATGTAACACCACGCTGTGTGTAGTAACACCACTCTGTGTGTAATAACACCACGCTGTGTGTAATAACACCACTCTGTGTGTAGTAACACCACGCTGTGTGTAGTAACACCACTCTGTGTGTAATAACACCACGCTGTGTGTAATAACACCACTCTGTGTGTAGTAACACCACTCTGTGTGTAGTAACACCACTCTGTGTGTAGTAACACCACTCTGTGTGTAATAACACCACTCTGTGTGTAGTAACACCACTCTGTGTGTAGTAACACCACGCTGTGTGTAGTAACACCACTCTGTGTGTAATAACACCACGCTGTGTGTAATAACACCACTCTGTGTGTAGTAACACCACTCTGTGTGTAGTAACACCACTCTGTGTGTAGTAACACCACTCTGTGTGTAATAACACCACGCTGTGTGTAGTAACACCACGCTGTGTGTAGTAACACCACTCTGTGTGTAGTAACACCACTCTGTGTGTAGTAACACCACTCTGTGTGTAGTAACACCACTCTGTGTGTAGTAACACCACTCTGTGTGTAATAACACCACGCTGTGTGTAGTAACACCACGCTGTGTGTAATAACACCACTCTGTGTGTAGTAACACCACTCTGTGTGTAGTAACACCACGCTGTGTGTAATAACACCACGCTGTGTGTAGTAACACCACGCTGTGTGTAGTAACACCACGCTGTGTGTAGTAACACCACGCTGTGTGTAGTAACACCACTCTGTGTGTAGTAACACCACTCTGTGTGTAGTAACACCACTCTGTGTGTAATAACACCACACTGTGTGTAGTAACACCACTCTGTGTGTAGTAACACCACTCTGTGTGTAGTAACACCACGCTGTGTGTAATAACACCACTCTGTGTGTAATAACACCACGCTGTGTGTAGTAACACCACTCTGTGTGTAGTAACACCACGCTGTGTGTAGTAACACCACGCTGTGTGTAGTAACACCACTCTGTGTGTAATAACACCACTCTGTGTGTAGTAACACCACGCTGTGTGTAGTAACACCACTCTGTGTGTAATACCACCACTCTGTGTGTAGTAACACCACTCTGTGTGTAGTAACACCACGCTGTGTGTAGTAACACCACTCTGTGTGTAGTAACACCACTCTGTGTGTACTACCATGACACTGTGTGTAATAACATGACGTTGAGTGGTGTGGTAGCCAGTCATAGATAGACTATTATCATTCTATAATAGTTCAGGTGGAAATATTCATAATGCCAATAAATGCAAAATGTGAAATGCACCAATTGTGTAGCCTGTACACCAGAGATTTTTATTTTATTTTTACAAAACGTTATACTGTGTGATTTACCTTGGAACCGTTGCCCTCACTCAACATGGCGACTGCTTAGCTTCATCACGGTGAAGCCATTTTGCCAGCACTATCTTTGACCTATGAACCCCCAGAGTGTGGCAGCGCTCCGCCATATTGACTGTTGTCTTGACTGGAGAAGATAGGGTGACCATTTGTGATCCTAGAACAAATCGAAACCGTGCTTTTTAACATCTCTAAACTAGCGCTACCTTGACCAAAGGATATATCCGAGATCTGCGTGATGGCGAGGAAGAAAAACAAACAACAAGGAGTCGGGAGCAAGGAGCTGGTGTCCGGACAACAGAGCATATCGAAGAGCCCCGTCCCTCCCGGAGATGCAGCTGGCGGGGATGCAGGGCTGGATAGACTGGCGGCCAGGGCGAACCAGGTAACGTTATCTAACCGCAATAAATACAAATAACTAGTGGGCTTAACTAAAAGAGGTTAACTAACTAACCTACTAATCATTTAGGGCCATACCTTGTATTTCTGTTAACGTTAATTCCTTCTGTGTTTTTGGGTGGTTGGTTGGTGATTTAAGTTGCATAACTAACTAGTGCTCCAGGGATTGTATTTTTTTTTTTTTGTATTTTTTTTGTTTGTTTGTTTGTTGTTCATTTACAAATCTGGTCGAGGGGAGGTAATAGTTCGCTCCACTCGCTTTAATAAATCATCCAAACTTAGCCAGCGTTGTAAATTGTGCAAGCCATCAATAAATACACACATTCACATTAGTTTTGGTCAACTAGGCTAGTTAGTTAAAGATATACCAGTCTGCACTTTAATGGTAGTTAGTGTCAGCCGCAAGATTGACATTGATGTGCGTCTGCCACGGTAAAATGTTGCTGTTAAAAGTGTATCTAGTCTGTTAGCTCCTAGGCTCACGGTGATCATTTTACCTTTATTTAACCAGGCAAGTCAGTTAAGATCATATTCTTATTTTTAATGGTGTCTAGGAACAGTGGGTTAACTGCCTTGTTCAGGGCCCGAACGACAGATTTGTACCTTGTCAGCTCGGGGATTTGAACTTGATACCTTCCGGTTACTAGTCTACCCTGCCGCCCCATATGGAAAGTTTAGTGACATGCAAGCACACTTGGCAGCTAGTACACCATATATACTGAGCGCCGGTACTGTAACTACACGTGCTCCGTTGACTAACAAACCACATCCCCGAGGCGGTAGAGTCTTCTGACTAACTTTAGCTGTAAATAGTGTTAACGTTTGACTAGCACCGTTGCATGGCTTTGCTTTTGTGAAGTTAGCATTTTCTCTGCCCATCTCAAGTGTCATACATGCATGCGTCGAAGTTTTAACCGAAACATTACATGGACGGCCTTGTAGGTGAATGGGTTATTGTGGTAGTAAACAAAGCTTACTGTACCAGCAGACCACTAGCTAGTGTGGACATGGGAAACATGAAATCACTACATTTTAGCCACTGTTTGTTCTAAGGAACCACTACATGTGCCAAACTGGCGCCATGGGCAACTTTTACTTCCTCTTTGCAATACAAATATTGTTGTGATCGTTGTCAACATGGTCAGATATTACTCGTGAAATTCTAATCTCTGTGTTAATAACCTGACCTTAGATCAGTGTCCAGAGGACAACTTCAATCATGCTCCATGTCAATCTCACTAACATCCACCTCTCCTCAGACCCCATTTTCTCCTCCACCCCCGATCTTGACCTAAAACATCCTCCTCTCTGCTCTCCTCCAACCCTCTTCCATCCTCCCCTTTTCTCTATTCTCCTAGTTTTTCTCCTTCTCTCTTCTCCTCCCCATCCTCCTCCTCTCTTCTTCTCCCCATCCTCCTCCTCTCTTCTTCTCCCCATCCTCCTCCTCTCTTCTTCTCCCCATCCTCCTCCTCTCTTCTTCTCCCCATCCTCCTCCTCTCTTCTTCTCCCCATCCTCCTCCTCTCTTCTTCTCCCCATCCTCCTCCTCTCTTCTTCTCCCCATCCTCCTCCTCTCTTCTTCTCCCCATCCTCCTCCTCTCTTCTTCTCCCCATCCTCCTCCTCTCTTCTCCTCCCCATCCTCCTCCTCTCTTCTCCTCCCCATCCTCCTCCTCTCTTCTCCTCCCCATCCTCCTCCTCTCGTCTCCTCCTCATCCCCCTCCTCTCTTCTCCTCCCCATCCTCCTCCTCTCTTCTTCTCCCCATCCTCCTCCTCTCTTCTCCTCCCATCTTCCACCTGTCCTTCACCTAGATGATTGACCTCTCTCTCCTCTCCATTCCTAATGTCACTGGCTCACCTCTCTTTCGCTCTCCCCCAGCCAATGCACACCTGCTGCCTCCTGTGTCACCGTGAGTTTAAGGACTGGGGGGCGAGCTCAGCCAACGGTCTGCCTGGGGGCCACGGGGCGAAGCTAGCTGACGCTGTCCCAGCCCTGTCCCAGGCCCTGCTCAGAGAGGTGCCGGGCCAGAAGCTGTCCGACACCGTGCCTTCGCTAAGCCAGTCTCTACTGGGAGAGGTGCCACTCTGGATCTGCCAGAGCTGTCGGAAGAGCGTTGAGGAGGAGGAGAGACGGAGCGCACAGGAAACGGCTGTACCGGTAAGAGGGGATGGAGAGGAGGAGGAGGAAGGGAGGAGGAGGAGGAGAGACGGAGCGCACAGGACACGGCTGCACCGGTAAGAGGGGGATGGAGGGGAGGAGGAGAGACTGAGTGCCCAGGAGACACCTGTACCGGTAAGAGAGGGAGGAGGAGAGACTGAGTGCCCAGGAAACGGCTGCACCGGTAAGAGGGGGATGGCGAGGAGGAGGAGGAGGCGGAAGGGAGGAGAAGAGGAGAGACTGAGCGCACAGGAAACGGCTGCACCGGTAAGAGAGGGAGGGAGGGAGAGGAGGAGGAGAGACGGAGTGCCCAGGAGACACCAGCATCGGTAAGAGAGGGAGGGAGAGGAGGAGGAGAGACTGAGTGCCCAGGAGACGCCTGCACCGGTAAGAGAGGGAGGGAGAGGAGGAGGAGAGACTGAGTGCCCAGGAGACACCTGCACCGGTAAGAGAGGGATGGTGAGGAGGAGGAGGAGAGACTGAGTGCCCAGGAGACACCTGCACCGGTAAGAGAGGGAGAGGAGGAGGAGAGACGGAGTGCCCAGGAGACACCTGCACCAGTAAGAGAGGGAGGAGGAGAGACGGAGTGCCCAGGAGACGCCTGCATCGGTAGAGAGGGAGGAGGAGAGACTGAGTGCCTGCACCGGTAAGAGGGGGATGGTGAGGAGGAGGAGGAGAGACTGAGTGCCCAGGAGACACCTGCACCGGTAAGAGAGGGAGGGAGGAGGAGAGACGGAGTGCCCAGGAGACACCTGCACCAGTAAGAGAGGGAGGAGGAGAGACTGAGTGCCCAGGAGAACCTGCACCGGTAAGAGAGGGAGGGAGAGGAGGAGGAGAGACTGAGTGCCCAGGAGACACCTGCACCGGTAAGAGAGGGAGGAGGAGAGACGGAGTGCCCAGGAGACACCTGCACCGGTAAGAGAGGGAGGGAGGAGAGAGGAGGAGGAGGAGACGGAGTGCCCAGGAGACACCTGCACCGGTAAGAGAGGGAGGAGGAGAGACTGAGTGCTCAGGAGACACCTGCACCGGTAAGAGAGGGAGGAGGAGAGACGGAGTGCCCAGGAGACACCTGCACCGGTAAGAGAGGGAGGAGGAGAGACGGAGTGCCCAGGAGACACCTGCACCGGTAAGAGAGGGAGGAGGAGAGACGGAGTGCCCAGGAGACACCTGCACCGGTAAGAGAGGGAGGGAAGGAGGGAGAGGAGGAGGAGAGACTGAGTACCCAGGAGACACCTGCACCGGTAAGAGAGGGAGGGAAGGAGGGAGAGGAGGAGGAGAGACGGAGTACCCAGGAGACACCTGCACCGGTAAGAGTGTCAGTACTGTGGATGGATACAGGCAGTGTCAGTACTGCTATCCTGTGGCTGTTTGTGGTGTTACAGTGCTCCATTCTGCATGGCTAAATGAATACCACATCTAAGAATCCTGTCTCTTTGGAAGCTGGTTGTTCTCTGTCAGACTTCTCTCTTCACAAAGCACTGAGGCACTGAGTGTTAGTGTTATTCATGTGGATTCTTGAGAAAATATACTTTCTGTCTTAGAGGCGTTTTTACATAAACACTTTACGTATTTAAATGCAATGCACATGTGCTGAATGTGCCGTAGCGCATTAAAAATCATCTGTTCTCGGGTTGCAACCCTCACTACCGAGTTCCAAACTGCCTCTGGAAGCAACCCTCACTACCGAGTTCCATACTGCCTCTGGAAGCAACCCTCACTAACGAGTTCCAAACTGCCTCTGGAAGCAACCCTCACTACCGAGTTCCAAACTGCCTCTGGAAGCAACCCTCACTAACGAGTTCCAAACTGCCTCTGGAAGCAACCCTCACTACCGAGTTCCATACTGCCTCTGGAAGCAACCCTCACTAAGCAACCTCACTGAGTTCCATACTGCTCTGGAAGCAACCTCACTACCGAGTTCCATACTGCCTCTGGAAGCAACCCTCACTACCCTCACTACAGAGTTCCAAACTGCCTCTGGAAGCAACCCTCACTACCGAGTTCCATACTGCCTCTGGAAGCAACCCTCACTAACGAGTTCCAAACTGCCTCTGGAAGCAACCTTACCAGTTCCAAACTGCCTCTGGAAGCAACCCTCACTAACGCCAAACCCTCTGGAAGCAACCCTCACTAGAGTTCCATACTGCCTCTGGAAGCAACCCTCACTACAGAGTTCCATACTGCCTCTGGAAGCAACCCTCACTACAGAGTTCCATACTGCCTCTGGAAGCAACCCTCACTACCGCGTTCCATACTGCCTCTCGAAGCAACCCTCACTACCGAGTTCCAAACTGCCTCTGGAAGCAACCCTCACTACAGAGTTCCATACTGCCTCTGGAAGCAACACTCACTACCGAGTTCCATACTGCCTCTGGAAGCAACCCTCACTAACGAGTTCCATACTGCCTCTGGAAGCAACCCTCACTACCGAGTTCCATACTGCCTCTGGAAGCAACCCTCACTACCGAGTTCCATACTGCCTCTCGAAGCAACCCTCACTACCGAGTTCCAAACTGCCTCTGGAAGCAACCCTCACTACCGAGTTCCATACTGCCTCTGGAAGCAACCCTCACTACAGAGTTCCATACTGCCTTTGGAAGCAACGTCAGCACAACAACTGTTCGTTGGGAGCTTCATGAAATGGGTTTCGATGGCAGGGCAGCGCACAAACCTAAGATCACCACCATGCACAATGCCAAGCGTCAGCTGGAGTGGTGTAAAGCTCGCCGCCATTGGACTCTGGAGCAGTGGAAATGTGTTCTCTGGAGTGATGAATCCCTCCACCAATTGGGGGTCAGGCCCCAGGCATAAAGCGAGGTCCATACAGTAATGGTTTGTCGAGATCGGTGTGTGGAATAACTTGACTGGCCTGCACAGAGCCCTGACCTCAACCCCATCGAAAAGCTTTGGGATGAATTGGAACGCTGTCTGCGAGCCAGGCCTAATCACCCCCAACATCAGTGACCGACTTCACTAATGCTCTTGTGTCTGAATGGAAGCAAGTCCCCACAGCAATGTTCCAACATCTAGTGGAAAGCCTTCCCAGAAGAGTGGAGGCTGTTGTAGCAGCAAAGGGGGGACCAACTCCATTTTAATTCCCATGATTTTGTAATGAGATGTTAAACAAGCAGGTGTCCACATACTTTTCGTCGTGTAGAGTAACTAGTCTTGTAAGAGCCAGACAGACCCATGAGGTTGGAATACAGCTGGGATGATAAACCTAAAATGATCGACACTGACCAGTCACTTATCACAGGCATTTTGCTGATCTTGTTCATTACGATGAGTAGCTCTATACTAGAGAAATGTCAAGTTTTGAAATGAAATAAGTTAGATAATATGTGTGATTGTTCATGGGACAATTAATGGCTTCAACCATCAAACTAGTAGTAGTAGTTTAAAGGAGAATAAAAACAATGGTCGAGCACATTATTCATGTTAAACGGGGGAGCACATTATTCATGTTAAACGGGGGAGCACATTATTCAGAAACTAGGGCCTGTTGGACCTGCCTTGTTGATAGTGTTGTTAAGAATGTAGAAACTAGGACCTGCCTTGTTGATAGTGTTGTTAAGAAGGTAGAAACTAGGGCCTGTAGGACCTGCCTTGTTGATAGTGTTGTTAAGAAGGTAGAAACTAGGGCCTGTAGGACCTGCCTTGTTGATAGTGTTGTTAAGAAGGTAGAAACTATTATTCTGTTAGGGGAGCCTTGTTGATAGTGTTGTTAAGAAGGTAGAGCAGTGCTTTATTATGGACAGACTTCTCCCCATCTCAGCTACTGTTGTATCAATATGTTTTGACCATGACAGTTTACAATGTTGTATCAATATCAGTAGAGATGGCAGGTAGCCTAGTGGTTCAGAGCGTTAAAGACGGTGGTAGCCTATTATTAGAGTGTAGAGGAGGCAGGTAGCCTAGTGGTTCAGAAGAGGAGGCAGGGACCTGCCTTGGTTGATAGAGGTGGCAGGTAGCCTAGTGGTTAGAAACTAGAGGAGGCAGGGAGCCTAGTGGTTAGAGTTGTAGAGACGGCAGGTAGCCTAGTGGTTAGAGCGTAGAGACCTGCCTTGTAGCCTAGTGGTTAGAAGGTAGAAACGGCAGGTACCCCGGTTGATAGTGTTGTTAAGAAGGTAGAAACCGGTGGTTAGAGCTGTAGGACGGCAGGTAGCCCGGTTGATAGAGCGTTAAGAAGGCGGCAGAGCCTTATGGTATAGACGTAGAGACGGCATCTTAGCTACTGGTTGTATCAATATGTTTTGACCAGGTAGCCCAGTGGTTACAAGACCAGGGCCTAGTGGTTAGAGCGTAGAGACGGCAGGTAGCCCGGTGGTTAGAGTGTAGAGGCGGCAGGTAGCCCAGTGGTTAGAGTGTAGAGGCGGCAGGTAGCCCAGTGGTTAGAGCGTAGAGACGGCAGGTAGCCCAGTGGTTAGAGCGTAGAGACGGCAGGTAGCCTAGTGGTTAGAGCGTAGAGACGGCAGGTAGCCCAGTGGTTAGAGCGTAGAGACGGCAGTGGTTAGAGCGTTGGGACAGTAACCAAAAGGTTGCTGGATCGAATCCCCGAGCTGACAAGGTAAAAATCTGTCGTTCTGCCCCTGAACAAGGCAGTTATTAACCCACCGTTCCTCGGTAGACCGGCAATATAAATAAGAATTTGTTCTTAACTGACTTTCCCAGTTTAAATAAAGGTTACAGAACACCCTCTGTGTTCTGTTAGACAGGTAACTCTGTATCCACATTATAGCAGGGGGTGTAAAGCCATAACACCCTCTGTGTTCTGTTAGACAGGTAACTCTGTATCCACATTATAGCAGGGGGTGTAAAGCCATAACACCCTCTGTGTTCTGTTAGACAGGTAACTCTGTATCCACATTATAGCAGGGGTGTAAAGCCATAACACCCTCTGTGTTCTGTTAGACAGGTAACTCTTTATCCACATTATAGCAGGGGGTGTAAAGCCATAGCCCGGTGTTCTGTTAGACAGGTAACTCTTTATCCACATGGTTAGCAGGGGGGAAAGTAACAAAAGTGTTCTGGACAGGTAACTCTTTATCCACATTATAAGGTAAAGCCATAACACCCTCTGTGTTCTGTTAGACAGGTAACTCTTTATCCACATTATAGCAGGGGGTGTAAAGCCATAACACCCTCTGTGTTCTGTTAGACAGGTAACTCTTTATCCACATTATAGCAGGGGTGTAAAGCCATAACACCCTTGTGTTCTGTAACAGGTAACTTTTATCCACATTATAGCAGGGGGTGTAAAGCCATAACACCCTCTGTGTTCTGTTAGACAGGTAACTCTTTATCCACATTATAGCAGGGGGTGTAAAGCCATAACACCCTCTGTGTTCTGTTAGACAGGTAACTCTTTATCCACATTATAGCAGGGGGTGTAAAGCCATAACACCCTCTGTGTTCTGTTAGACAGGTAACTCTGTATCCACATTATAGCAGGGGGTGTAAAGCCATAACACCCTCTGTGTTCTGTTAGACAGGTAACTCTGTATCCACATTATAGCAGGGGGTGTAAAGCCATAACACCCTCTGTGTTCTGTTAGACAGGTAACTCTTTATCCACATTATAGCAGGGGGTGTAAAGCCATAACACCCTCTGTGTTCTGTTAGACAGGTAACTCTTTATCCACAGTATAGCAGGGGGTGTAAAGCCATAACACCCTCTGTGTTCTGTTAGACAGGTAACTCTTTATCCACATTATAGCAGAGGGTGTAAAGCCATAACACCCTCTGTGTTCTGTTAGACAGGTAACTCTTTATCCACATTATAGTAGGGGGTGTAAAGCCATAACACCCTCTGTGTTCTGTTAGACAGGTAACTCTCTGTCCACATTATAGTAGGGGGTGTAAAGCCATACGTTTTTCCTGCAGCAGACTATGATCGATCATGTCACAAGCCCCACTGAAGTCTAACAAAACAGCCCCCCACAACCTTTTTTTATAATCAATTTCTCTCGGCCAATCATCTGTCATTTGTGTAAGTGCTGTGCTCGTTGAGTGTCCTTCCCTATAACCATGCTGAAATTATGTTGTCAATTTGTTTACTGTGAAATAGCAGTGTATCTGGGCAAACACCATTTTTTGTCCCCCAGAAGTTTACTATGGGTTGGTAACAATGCTTGTCTTTCATAATTTGATCAGTTATGGGGTGGCAGGGTAGCCTAGTGGTTAGAGCGTTGGACTAGTAACCGGAAGGTTGCAGGTTCAAACCCCCGAGCTGACAAGGTACAAATCTGTTGTTCTGCCCCTGAACTGTTCCTAGGCCATCATTGAAAATAAGAATTTGTTCTTAACTGACTTGCCTAGTTAAATAAAGGTAAAATAAATAAATATTTGGTGTTTGTTGCTGGCATGTCATCCCTACGTTTGCTAATCTTGCCAATACATTTTTAAAAAATCATTAAAGTATTTGCCAATATCGGTGGGTTTAGTGACGAATCTGATTCAATGAATGAGTTTGCCCTTTTTACGCCCAACATTTGATTGAAGATGAAAAGCCCCAAAGCTTTGGAACTGTGGTTTTCCTAGATATGGCCTCTTATACACTATATTAGTTCCAGCCTTTGGTTTTCCTAGATATAGCTACTATATTGTGATCACTACATCCTATGGATCTGAATACTGCTTTAGAGCACATAGCTACAGCATCAAATGTTAGTGGGGGGGCTGTACCCATCAACCATGTCCTGAACTAGCATCTCCCCCCCCCCAGGTTCCGTTGTCCCACTCATCGTCGTGTAGGGCTCAGAGCTGTAGTGAAGGTTACCCAGAGCAGAGCTCGGTAGACTGGGATCCATCCTCCTTCCTCTCAGCCCACAAGCTTTCTGGTCTCTGGAACTCGGCTCACAACAACGGAGGGATCCACTGCAACCACAGCACTGCCTCGCACGCACAGCAAGGTAAACACACCTTGACCTCACATCTCTCTCTCTCTCTCTCTCTCTCTCTCTCTCTCTCTCTCTCTCTCTCTCTCCTCTCTCCTCTCTCGCTCTCTCCTCTCTCTCTCTCTCGCTCTCTCTCTCGCTCTCTCTCTCGCTCTCTGTCTCTCTCTCTCTGCTCTCTGCCTCTCTCTCTCTGCTCAGATCTCTCAAGGTTAAGTCGTAAACAGATGCAAACTAATTTAGACATTTCATTATTTGGCATGTTTTCAATTAATTTACTTTAACAAAATTGTAACATTTGCCTACATTTACACTGACAAAATGGAGGGAACGACTTCAGTGTGTAGCTAGCTACTGACCACAGAAACACAACCTGTTACTCCTCTGAGTAAAACCTTCTTCCTTCTCTCCTCTTCATTATCCCTCCTCCTCTGGTCCAATAGGAACAGGGGGACCAGCGTGTCATGAGAAGCGAGTCTCTCACGAGGCTCCTGGGAAATCTGCTAAAACGCCTGGGGCCAAAGTGTGCCCCTACAGCCACCCTTCCCAGAATTCCAGTGGTTCTTCCCCCGGGAACCCGCTCTCTACCTCCGGGGACCTCTGTAAGACCACCCCAAAGCACTTCAAGACCATGTGCCGACGACCAACACCGCCTGGTGAGATCTCTCTTTCTCTCCACCCTTTTTAGGACACAGAAAATTCAAGACATACCGGCATCTAACCTGAATTACTGTTCACGTGTCCTGTTGACAATAGCGCATAGATTACACCTCTAGAGAGAAGCAGAGATATGGCCCATAGATTACACCTCTAGAGAGAAGCAGAGATATGGCCCATAGATTACACCTCTAGAGAGAGAAGCAGAGATATGGCCCATAGATTACACCTCTAGAGAGAAGCAGAGATATGGCCCATAGATTACACCTCTAGAGAGAAGCAGAGATATGGCCCATAGATTATTAATCTAGAGAGAAGCAGAGATATGGCCCATAGATTACACCTCTAGAGAGAAGCAGAGATATGGCCCATAGATTACACCTCTAGAGATAAGCAGAGATATGGCCCATAGATTACACCTCTAGAGAGAAGCAGAGATATGGCCCATAGATTACACCTCTAGAGAGAAGCAGAGTTATGGCCCATAGATTACACCTCTAGAGAGAAGCAGAGATATGGGCCATAGATTATTAATCTAGAGAGAAGCAGAGATATGGCCCATAGATTACACCTCTAGAGAGAAACAGAGTTATGGCAGAGATATGGCCATAGATTACACCTCTAGAGAGAAGAGAGATATGCAGAGATTATCTAGAGAGAAGCAGAGATATGGCCATAGATTACACCTCTAGAGAGAAGCAGAGATATGGCCCATAGATTACTACAGAGATATGGCTAGATTACTAGAGAGAAGCAGAGATATGGCCCATAGATTACACCTCAGAGATATGGCCCAGAGAAGAGAAGCAGAGATATGGCCCATAGATTATTAATCTAGAGAGAAGCAGAGATATGGCCCATAGATTACACCTCTAGAGAGAAGCAGAGATATGGCCCATAGATTACACCTCTAGAGAGAATATGAAGCAGAGATATGGCCCATAGATTACACCTCTAGAGAGAAGCAGAGATATGGCCCATAGATTAATCTAGAGAGAAGCTCTAGAGAGAAGCAGAGATATGGCCCATAGATTATTAATCTAGAGAGAAGCAGAGATATGGCCCATCTAGAGAGAAGCAGAGATATGGCCCATAGATTACACCTCTAGAGAGAAGCAGAGGCCCATATGGCCCCATAGAGAGATATGGCCCACCTCTAGAGAGAGATATGGCAGAGATATGGCAGAGATATGGCCATAGATTACACCTCTAGAGAGAAGCAGAGATATGGCCCATAGATTACACCTCTAGAGAGAAGCAGAGATATGGCCCATAGATTACACCTCTAGAGAGAAGCAGAGATATGGCCCATAGATTACACCTCTAGAGAGAAGCAGAGATATGGCCCATAGATTACACCTCTAGAGAGAAGCAGAGATATGGCCCATAGATTACACCTCTAGAGAGAAGCAGAGATATGGCCCATAGATTACACCTCTAGAGAGAAGCAGAGATATGGCCCATAGATTACACCTCTAGAGAGAAGCAGAGTTATGGCCCATAGATTACACCTCTAGAGAGAAGCAGAGATATGGCCCATAGATTACACCTCTAGAGAGAAGCAGAGATATGGCCCATAGATTACACCTCTAGAGAGAAGCAGAGTTATGGCCCATAGATTACACCTCTAGAGAGAAGCAGAGATATGGCCCATAGATTACACCTCTAGAGAGAAGCAGAGTTATGGCCCATGGGTTACACCTCTAGAGACAAGCAGACATCTGGAACCACTGGGAATCACAACTATGTTTGTCCAATATTCCACTCAACACTTGTCTCTCCTCTCTCCTCCAGGTGAAGCATTCCACCCCAGCGACCACCACCAACACTCAGACCTGTCTGTCCCCCCCAACAGCCCCACTGGCCTCTCCTCCTCCTCTCAGCATTCCTCTCTCCTGCCCCTCAAGCAGAGCTCCGGAGGGCAGCAGCACGGCCATGTCACATCCTCCTCCTCCTCTACCGGTCTAGCTGCTCACGCCCCCTTCTCCCCGCTGGTACCAAACCTCCACGTCCCCGCGGCAGGGGCCAAACTGGGGGCCCTGGGTGGCCCTGACTGCTCAGCAGGGGCCAAGCTGGGGGCCCTGGGTGGCCCTGACTGCTCAGCAGGGGCCAAGCTGGGGGCCCTGGGTGGCCCTGACTGCCCAGCAGGGGCCAAGCTGGGGGCCCTGGGTGGCCCTGACTGCCCAACAGGGGCCAAGCTGGGGGCCCTGGGTGGCCCTGACTGCTCAGCAGCGGCCCTCCATAAGCCCTTGGCATGTAAGAACTCACACATTCCTCCTGTGAACGGCCAGCACAGCAAACTGGGCCCCTCCCAGATGGGCTGTAACCACCCCTGTAATGGCCACAGTGGGGGGGCGCTGCCCTCTCCCAACGTGGGACACCTGACCGCTGGGCAACACCTGACCGCTGGCGCCTGCAGGTTGGTAGTTTTGTCGATAGTTTCACAGGAATTAGATGGGAGAACGATGTACAGTGGCAAGAAACAGTATGTGAACCCTTTGGAATAACCTGGACTTCTGCATAAATTGGTCATAAAATGTGATCTGATCTTCATCTAAATCACGACACCAGACAAACCCAGTCTGCTTTTAAACTAATAACACACTAATTATTGTGATTTTCTTGTCTATATTGAATGTGTCATTTAAACATTCCCAGTGTAGGTTGTGAAATGTATGTGAACCCCCCAAGGCTAATGACTTCTCCAAAAGCTAATTGGAGTCAGGGGTCCGCTAACCTGGAGTCCAATCAATCAATGAGACGAGATTGGAGATGTTGGTAAGAGCTGCCTTGCCCCAGAAAAAACACTCACAACATTTGAGTTTGCTATTCACAAGAAGCATTGCCTGATGTGAACCATGCCTCGAACAAAAGAGATCTCAGAAGACACAAGATTAAGAATTGTTGACTTGTATAAAGCTGGAAAGGGTTACAAAAGTATCTCTAAAAGCCTTGATGTTCATCAGTCTACATTGTCTTAAAATGGAGAAATGTTCAGCACTGTTGCTACTCTCCCTAGGAGTGTCCGTCTTGCAAAAATGACTGCAAGAACACAGCGCAGAATGCTCAATGAGGTTAAGAAGAATCCTAGAGTGTCAGCTAAAGACTTACAGAAATCTCTGTAACATGCTAACATCTCTGTTGACGAGTCTACGATACGTAAAACACTAATGGTGTTCATGGGAGGACACCACGGAAGAAGCCACTGCTGTCCAAAAAAAAACATTGCTGCACTTCTAAAATCTGCAAAAGAGCACCTGGATGTTCCACAGCTCTACTGGCAAAGATATTCTGTGGACAGGTGTAACTACAGTTGAGTTGTTGGGAAGGTACACATAACACTATGTGTGGAGAGAAAAGGCACAGCACCGAAGACCAACACCAAACCCAACTGTAAAGTATGGTGGAGAGAGCATCATGGTTTGAATCTGCTTTGCTGCCTCAGGACCTGGACAGCTTGCGATCATCGACGGGAAAATGAATTCGACCAGAAGTTTATCAAGACGTTTTGCAGGAGAAGGTTAGGCTGTCTGTTCGCCAATTGAAGCTCAACAGAAATTGGGTGACGCAACAGGACAACGACCCAAAACACAGAAGTAAATCAACAACAGAACGGCTTCAACAGAAGAAAATACGCCTTCTGGAGTGGCCCGGTCAGAGTCCTGACCTTCTGGAGTGGTCCAGTCAGAGTCCTGACCTTCTGGAGTGGCCCAGTCAGAGTCCCGACCTTCTGGAGTGGCCCAGTCAGAGTCCCGACCTTCTGGAGTGGCCCAGTCAGAGTCCTGACCTTCTGGAGTGGCCCAGTCAGAGTCCTGACCTTCTGGAGTGGCCCAGTCAGAGTCCTGACCTTCTGGAGTGGCCCAGTCAGAGTCCTGACCTTCTGGAGTGGCCCAGTCAGAGTCCTGACCTTCTGGAGTGGCCCAGTCAGAGTCCTGACCTTCTGGAGTGGCCCAGTCAGAGTCCTGACCTTCTGGAGTGGCCCAGTCAGAGTCCTGACCTTCTGGAGTGGCCCAGTCAGAGTCCTGACCTTCTGGAGTGGCCCAGTCAGAGTCCTGACCTTCTGGAGTGGCCCAGTCAGAGTCCTGACCTTCTGGAGTGGCCCAGTCAGAGTCCTGACCTTCTGGAGTGGCCCAGTCAGAGTCCTGACCTTCTGGAGTGGCCCAGTCAGAGTCCTGACCTTCTGGAGTGGCCCAGTCAGAGTCCTGACCTTCTGGAGTGGCCCAGTCAGAGTCCTGACCTTCTGGAGTGGCCCAGTCAGAGTCCTGACCTTCTGGAGTGGCCCAGTCAGAGTCCTGACCTCCTGAGTGGCCCAGTCAGAGTCCTGACCTTCTGGAGTGGCCCAGTCAGAGTCCTGACCTTCTGGAGTGGCCCAGTCAGAGTCCTGACCTTCTGGAGTGGCCCAGTCAGAGTCCTGACCTTCTGGAGTGGCCCAGTCAGAGTCCTGACCTTCTGGAGTGGCCCAGTCAGAGTCCTGACCTTCTGGAGTGGCCCAGTCAGAGTCCTGATCTCAACCTGAGTGGCCCAGTCAGAGTCCTGACCTTCTGGAGTGGCCCAGTCAGAGTCCTGATCTCAACCTGAGTGGCCCAGTCAGAGTCCTGACCTTCTGGAGTGGCCCAGTCAGAGTCCTGACCTTCTGGAGTGGCCCAGTCAGAGTCCCGACCTTCTGGAGTGGCCCAGTCAGAGTCCCGACCTTCTGGAGTGGCCCAGTCAGAGTCCTGACCTTCTGGAGTGGCCCAGTCAGAGTCCCGACCTTCTGGAGTGGCCCAGTCAGAGTCCCGACCTTCTGGAGTGGCCCAGTCAGAGTCCCGACCTTCTGAGTGGCCCAGTCAGAGTCCCGACCTTCTGGAGTGGCCCAGTCAGAGTCCCGACCTTCTGGAGTGGCCCAGTCAGAGTCCCGACCTTCTGGAGTGGCCCAGTCAGAGTCCCGACCTTCTGGAGTGGCCCAGTCAGAGTCCCGACCTTCTGGAGTGGCCCAGTCAGAGTCCCGACCTTCTGGAGTGGCCCAGTCAGAGTCCCGACCTTCTGGAGTGGCCCAGTCAGAGTCCCGACCTTCTGGAGTGGCCCAGTCAGAGTCCCGACCTTCTGGAGTGGCCCAGTCAGAGTCCCGACCTTCTGGAGTGGCCCAGTCAGAGTCCCGACCTTCTGGAGTGGCCCAGTCAGAGTCCCGACCTTCTGGAGTGGCCCAGTCAGAGTCCCGACCTTCTGGAGTGGCCCAGTCAGAGTCCCGACCTTCTGGAGTGGCCCAGTCAGAGTCCCGACCTTCTGGAGTGGCCCAGTCAGAGTCCCGACCTTCTGGAGTGGCCCAGTCAGAGTCCCGACCTTCTGGAGTGGCCCAGTCAGAGTCCCGACCTTCTGGAGTGGCCCAGTCAGAGTCCCGACCTTCTGGAGTGGCCCAGTCAGAGTCCCGACCTTCTGGAGTGGCCCAGTCAGAGTCCCGACCTTCTGGAGTGGCCCAGTCAGAGTCCCGACCTTCTGGAGTGGCCCAGTCAGAGTCCCGATCTCAACCGGAGTGGCCCAGTCAGAGTCCCGATCTCAACCGGAGTGGCCCAGTCAGAGTCCCGATCTCAACCGGAGTGGCCCAGTCAGAGTCCCGATCTCAACCGGAGTGGCCCAGTCAGAGTCCCGATCTCAACCGGGAGTGGCCCAGTCAGAGTCCCGATCTCAACCGGGAGTGGCCCAGTCAGAGTCCCGATCTCAACCGGAGTGGCCCAGTCAGAGTCCCGATCTCAACCGGAGTGGCCCAGTCAGAGTCCCGATCTCAACCGGAGTGGCCCAGTCAGAGTCCCGATCTCAACCGGAGTGGCCCAGTCAGAGTCCCGATCTCAACCGGAGTGGCCCAGTCAGAGTCCCGATCTCAACCGGAGTGGCCCAGTCAGAGTCCCGATCTCAACCGGAGTGGCCCAGTCAGAGTCCCGATCTCAACCGGAGTGGCCCAGTCAGAGTCCCGATCTCAACCGGAGTGGCCCAGTCAGAGTCCCGATCTCAACCGGAGTGGCCCAGTCAGAGTCCCGATCTCAACCGGAGTGGCCCAGTCAGAGTCCCGATCTCAACCGGAGTGGCCCAGTCAGAGTCCCGATCTCAACCGGAGTGGCCCAGTCAGAGTCCCGATCTCAAACGGAGTGGCCCAGTCAGAGTCCTGACCTTCTGGAGTGGCCCAGTCAGAGTCCTGACCTTCTGGAGTGGCCCAGTCAGAGTCCTGATCTCAACCTGAGTGGCCCAGTCAGAGTCCTGACCTTCTGGAGTGGCCCAGTCAGAGTCCTGACCTTCTGGAGTGGCCCAGTCAGAGTCCTGACCTTCTGGAGTGGCCCAGTCAGAGTCCTGACCTTCTGGAGTGGCCCAGTCAGAGTCCTGACCTTCTGGAGTGGCCCAGTCAGAGTCCTGACCTTCTGGAGTGGCCCAGTCAGAGTCCTGATCTCAACCGGAGTGGCCCAGTCAGAGTCCTGACCTTCTGGAGTGGCCCAGTCAGAGTCCTGACCTTCTGGAGTGGCCCAGTCAGAGTCCTGACCTTCTGGAGTGGCCCAGTCAGAGTCCTGACCTTCTGGAGTGGCCCAGTCAGAGTCCTGACCTCAACCGGAGTGGCCCAGTCAGAGTCCCGACCTTCTGGAGTGGCCCAGTCAGAGTCCCGACCTTCTGGAGTGGCCCAGTCAGAGTCCCGACCTTCTGGAGTGGCCCAGTCAGAGTCCCGACCTTCTGGAGTGGCCCAGTCAGAGTCCCGACCTTCTGGAGTGGCCCAGTCAGAGTCCCGACCTTCTGGAGTGGCCCAGTCAGAGTCCCGACCTTCTGGAGTGGCCCAGTCAGAGTCCCGACCTTCTGGAGTGGCCCAGTCAGAGTCCTGATCTCAACCTGAGTGGCCCAGTCAGAGTCCTGACCTCAACCTGAGTGGCCCAGTCAGAGTCCTGACCTCAACCTGAGTGGCCCAGTCAGAGTCCTGACCTCAACCTGAGTGGCCCAGTCAGAGTCCTGATCTCAACCTGAGTGGCCCAGTCAGAGTCCTGATCTCAACCTGAGTGGCCCAGTCAGAGTCCTGATCTCAACCTGAGTGGCCCAGTCAGAGTCCTGACCTTCTGGAGTGGCCCAGTCAGAGTCCTGATCTCAACCTGAGTGGCCCAGTCAGAGTCCTGATCTCAACCTGAGTGGCCCAGTCAGAGTCCTGATCTCAACCTGAGTGGCCCAGTCAGAGTCCCGACCTTCTGGAGTGGCCCAGTCAGAGTCCCGACCTTCTGGAGTGGCCCAGTCAGAGTCCCGACCTTCTGGAGTGGCCCAGTCAGAGTCCCGACCTTCTGGAGTGGCCCAGTCAGAGTCCCGACCTTCTGGAGTGGCCCAGTCAGAGTCCCGACCTTCTGGAGTGGCCCAGTCAGAGTCCCGACCTTCTGGAGTGGCCCAGTCAGAGTCCTGACCTTCTGGAGTGGCCCAGTCAGAGTCCCGACCTTCTGGAGTGGCCCAGTCAGAGTCCCGACCTTCTGGAGGCCCAGTCAGAGTCCCGACCTTCTGGAGAGGCCCAGTCAGAGTCCCGACCTTCTGGAGTGGCCCAGTCAGAGTCCCGACCTTCTGGAGTGGCCCAGTCAGAGTCCCGATCTCAAGAGTCCCGATCTCAACCGGAGTGGCCCAGTCAGAGTCCCGATCTCAACCGGGAGTGGCCCAGTCAGAGTCCCGATCTCAACCGGCGTGGCCCAGTCAGAGTCCCGATCTCAACCGGAGTGGCCCAGTCAGAGTCCCGATCTCAACCGGAGTGGCCCAGTCAGAGTCCCGATCTCAACCGGAGTGGCCCAGTCAGAGTCCCGATCTCAACCGGAGTGGCCCAGTCAGAGTCCCGATCTCAACCGGAGTGGCCCAGTCAGAGTCCCGATCTCAACCGGAGTGGCCCAGTCAGAGTCCCGATCTCAACCGGAGTGGCCCAGTCAGAGTCCCGATCTCAACCGGAGTGGCCCAGTCAGAGTCCCGATCTCAACCGGAGTGGCCCAGTCAGAGTCCCGATCTCAACCGGAGTGGCCCAGTCAGAGTCCCGACCTTCTGGAGTGGCCCAGTCAGAGTCCCGATCTCAACCGGAGTGGCCCAGTCAGAGTCCCGACCTTCTGGAGTGGCCCAGTCAGAGTCCTGATCTCAACCTGAGTGGCCCAGTCAGAGTCCTGACCTCAACCTGAGTGGCCCAGTCAGAGTCCTGACCTCAACCTGAGTGGCCCAGTCAGAGTCCTGACCTTCTGGAGTGGCCCAGTCAGAGTCCTGACCTTCTGGAGTGGCCCAGTCAGAGTCCTGACCTTCTGGAGTGGCCCAGTCAGAGTCCTGACCTCAACCTGAGTGGCCCAGTCAGAGTCCTGACCTCAACCTGAGTGGCCCAGTCAGAGTCCTGACCTTCTGGAGTGGCCCAGTCAGAGTCCTGACCTTCTGGAGTGGCCCAGTCAGAGTCCTGACCTTCTGGAGTGGCCCAGTCAGAGTCCTGATCTCAACCGGAGTGGCCCAGTCAGAGTCCTGACCTTCTGGAGTGGCCCAGTCAGAGTCCTGACCTTCTGGAGTGGCCCAGTCAGAGTCCTGACCTTCTGGAGTGGCCCAGTCAGAGTCCTGATCTCAACCTGAGTGGCCCAGTCAGAGTCCCGACCTTCTGGAGTGGCCCAGTCAGAGTCCCGACCTTCTGGAGTGGCCCAGTCAGAGTCCCGACCTTCTGGAGTGGCCCAGTCAGAGTCCCGACCTTCTGGAGTGGCCCAGTCAGAGTCCCGACCTTCTGGAGTGGCCCAGTCAGAGTCCCGACCTTCTGGAGTGGCCCAGTCAGAGTCCCGATCTCAACCTGAGTGGCCCAGTCAGAGTCCCGATCTCAACCTGAGTGGCCCAGTCAGAGTCCCGATCTCAACCTGAGTGGCCCAGTCAGAGTCCCGATCTCAACCTGAGTGGCCCAGTCAGAGTCCCGATCTCAACCTGAGTGGCCCAGTCAGAGTCCCGATCTCAACCTGAGTGGCCCAGTCAGAGTCCTGACCTTCTGGAGTGGCCCAGTCAGAGTCCTGACCTTCTGGAGTGGCCCAGTCAGAGTCCTGACCTTCTGGAGTGGCCCAGTCAGAGTCCCGATCTCAACCTGAGTGGCCCAGTCAGAGTTCCGATCTCAACCTGAGTGGCCCAGTCAGAGTCCCGATCTCAACCTGAGTGGCCCAGTCAGAGTCCCGATCTCAACCTGAGTGGCCCAGTCAGAGTCCCGATCTCAACCTGAGTGGCCCAGTCAGAGTCCCGATCTCAACCCGATTGAGATGCTGTGGCATGACCTCAAGAGACATCCCAAGAATATTGCTGACCTGAAACAGTTTTGTAAAGAGGAATGGTCCAAAATTCCTCCTGGCCGTTGTGTAACTACAGGAAACGTTTGGTTGAGGTTATTGCTGCCAAGGGAGGGTCAACCAGTTATTAAATCCAAGGGTTCACATACTTTTCCCACCCTGCACTGTGAATGTTTACACTGTGTGTTCAATAAAGACAAGAAAACATATAATTGTGTGTTATTAGTTTAAGCAGACTGTGTTTGTCTATTGCTGTGACTTAAAATTGGATCTGATCTTCATCTATGACCAATTTATGCAGAAATCCAGGTTATTCCAAAGGGTTCACATACTGTTTCTTGCCACTGTAGGTCCATCAAATGTATTGCTCGATTGCAAACAGATTGCTAATACTATTTAGCTGGTTAAATTGCTAACCACTGACTAAATGTCAAACTCTTTTAAGATGTGTTTGTTTGGGGAGTGTTGCCCTAATGCAGAGACATTTTATTAAATGAAGTCGTACATTTCAGAAACATGCGAGGACACTAAACGATTTGCATGAGATACTGGAACACAGACATTATTTCAGATGGCCTCCCCTGGAATCTAGTGATGAGACATGGTTCTACCTGTCTGCTGCTCTAGAATCTAGTGATGAGACATGGTTCTACCTGTCATCAATGCTCTAGAATCTAGTGATGAGACATGGTTCTACCTGTCTGCTGCTCTAGAATCTAGTGATGAGACATGGTTCTACCTGTCTGCTGCTCTAGAATCTAGTGATGAGACATGGTTCTACCTGTCTGCTGCTCTAGAATCTAGTGATGAGACATGGTTCTACCTGTCTGCTGCTCTAGAATCTAGTGATGAGACATGGTTCTACCTGTCTGCTGCTCTAGAATCTAGTGATGAGACATGGTTCTACCTGTCATCACTGCTCTAGAATCTAGTGATGAGACATGGTTCTACCTGTCTGCTGCTCTAGAATCTAGTGATGAGACATGGTTCTACCTGTCTGCTGCTCTAGAATCTAGTGATGAGACATGGTTCTACCTGTCTGCTGCTCTAGAATCTAGTGATGAGACATGGTTCTACCTGTCTGCTGCTCTAGAATCTAGTGATGAGACATGGTTCTACCTGTCTGCTGCTCTAGAATCTAGTGATGAGACATGGTTCTACCTGTCTGCTGCTCTAGAATCTAGTGATGAGACATGGTTCTACCTGTCTGCTGCTCTAGAATCTAGTGATGAGACATGGTTCTACCTGTCTGCTGCTCTAGAATCTAGTGATGAGACATGGTTCTACCTGTCTGCTGCTCTAGAATCTAGTGATGAGACATGGTTCTACCTGTCATCTGCTCTAGAATCTAGTGATGAGACATGGTTCTACCTGTCTGCTGCTCTAGAATCTAGTGATGAGACATGGTTCTACCTGTCTGCTGCTCTAGAATCTAGTGATGAGACATGGTTCTACCTGTCTGCTGCTCTAGAATCTAGTGATGAGACATGGTTCTACCTGTCATCACTGCTCTAGAATCTAGTGATGAGACATGGTTCTACCTGTCTGCTGCTCTAGAATCTAGTGATGAGACATGGTTCTACCTGTCTGCTGCTCTAGAATCTAGTGATGAGACATGGTTCTACCTGTCTGCTGCTCTAGAATCTAGTGATGAGACATGGTTCTACCTGTCTGCTGCTCTAGAATCTAGTGATGAGACATGGTTCTACCTGTCTGCTGCTCTAGAATCTAGTGATGAGACATGGTTCTACCTGTCATCACTGCTCTAGAATCTAGTGATGAGACATGGTTCTACCTGTCTGCTGCTCTAGAATCTAGTGATGAGACATGGTTCTACCTGTCTGCTGCTCTAGAATCTAGTGATGAGACATGGTCGTGGTTCTACCTGTCATAACTGCTGAATTCTTCTAAAAGTCACCTCACTCAACATGGTTTCTGTCTCTCTCTGTCTCTACATCTGACTGTCTGTTCTCTGCATCCCGTGTCCATGCTCCAGGGACCAGGCGTGTAAAGGACATAAGCTGTCTAACGGGGCGGGGGGGTTGTGTCACCCCCCTTCGGAGCTGGAGGAGGGAGAGGACGAGGACTCTAGTTCTGAGAGGAGCTCCTGTGCTTCCTCCTCAAACAACCAGAAGGATGGGAAGTACTGTGACTGCTGCTACTGTGAGTTCTTCGGACACAACGCGGTATGTATAGTAGTGATGGAGGGGTGTTGTGATGTATAGTAGTGATGGAGGGGTGTTGTGATGTATAGTAGTGATGGAGGGGTGTTGTGATGGAGGGGCGTTGTGATGTATAGTAGTGATGGAGGGGTGTTGTGATGTATAGTAGTGATGGAGGGGTGTTGTGATGTATAGTAGTGATGGAGGGGTGTTGTGATGTATAGTAGTGATGGAGGGGTGTTGTGATGTCATTATGGGGTGTTGTGATGTATAGTAGTGATGGAGGGGTGTTGTGATGTATAGTAGTGATGGAGGGGTGTTGTGATGTATAGTAGTGATGGAGGGGCGTTGTGATGTATAGTAGTGATGGAGGGGTGTTGTGATGTATAGTAGTGATGGAGGGGCGTTGTGATGGAGGGGTGTTGTGATGTATAGTAGTGATGGAGGGGTGTTGTGATGTATAGTAGTGATGGAGGGGTGTTGTGATGTATAGTAGTGATGGAGGGGTGTTGTGATGTATAGTAGAGATGGAGGGGTGTTGTGATGTATAGTAGTGATGGAGGGGTGTTGTGATGGAGGGGTGTTGTGATGTATAGTAGTGATGGAGGGGTGTTGTGATGTATAGTAGTGATGGAGGGGTGTTGTGATGGAGGGGTGTTGTGATGTATAGTAGTGATGGAGGGGTGTTGTGATGTATAGTAGTGATGGAGGGGTGTTGTGATGTATAGTAGTGATGGAGGGGTGTTGTGATGTATAGTAGTGATGGAGGGGTGTTGTGATGTATAGTAGTGATGGAGGGGTGTTGTGATGTATAGTAGTGATGGAGGGGTGTTGTGATGTATAGTAGAGATGGAGGGGTGTTGTGATGGAGGGGTGTTGTGATGTATAGTAGTGATGGAGGGGTGTTGTGATGTATAGTAGTGATGGAGGGGTGTTGTGATGTATAGTAGTGATGGAGGGGTGTTGTGATGTATAGTAGTGATGGAGGGGCGTTGTGATGTATAGTAGTGATGGAGGGGCGTTGTGATGTATAGTAGTGATGGAGGGGCGTTGTGATGTATAGTAGTGATGGAGGGGTGTTGTGATGTATAGTAGTGATGGAGGGGTGTTGTGATGTATAGTAGTGATGGAGGGGTGTTGTGATGTATAGTAGTGATGGAGGGGTGTTGTGATGTATAGTAGTGATGGAGGGGTGTTGTGATGTATAGTAGTGATGGAGGGGTGTTGTGATGTATAGTAGTGATGGAGGGGTGTTGTGATGTATAGTAGTGATGGAGGGGTGATGTATAGTAGTGATGGAGGGGCGTGGTGATGTATAGTAGTGATGGAGGGGCGTTGTGATGTATAGTAGTGATGGAGGGGCGTTGTGATGTATAGTAGTGATGGAGGGGCGTTGTGATGTATAGTAGTGATGGAGGGGTGTTGTGATGTATAGTAGTGATGGAGGGGCGTTGTGATGTATAGTAGTGATGGAGGGGCGTTGTGATGGAGGGGTGTTGTGATGTATAGTAGTGATGGAGGGGTGTTGTGATGTATAGTAGTGATGGAGGGGTGTTGTGATGTATAGTAGAGATGGAGGGGTGTTGTGATGTATAGTAGTGATGGAGGAGGGGTTTGTGATGTATAGTAGTGATGGAGGGGTGTTGTGATGTATAGTAGTGATGGAGGGGTGTTGTGATGTATAGTAGAGATGGAGGGGTGTTGTGATGTATAGTAGTGATGGAGGGGTGTTGTGGAGGGGTGTTGTATGTATAGTAGTGATGGAGGGGTGTTGTGATGTATAGTAGTGATGGAGGGGTGTTGTGATGTCAGTGATGGAGGGGTGTTGTGATGTATAGTAGTGATGGAGGGGTGTTGTGATGTCATTATGGGGTGTTGTGATGTCATTATGGGGTGTTGTGATGTCATTATGGGGTGTTGTGATGTCATTATGGGGTGTTGTGATGTCATTATGGGGTGTTGTGATGTCATTATGGGGTGTTGTGATGTCATTATGGGGCGTTGTGATGTATAGTAGTGATGGAGGGGTGTTGTGATGTATAGTAGTGATGGAGGGGTGTTGTGATGTATAGTAGTGATGGAGGGGTGTTGTGATGTATAGTAGTGATGGAGGGGTGTTGTGATGTCATTATGGGGTGTTGTGATGTATAGTAGTGATGGAGGGGTGTTGTGATGTCATTATGGGGTGTTGTGATGTATAGTACTGATGGAGGGGTGTTGTGATGTATAGTACTGATGGAGGGGTGTTGTGATGTCATTATGGGGTGTTGTGATGTATAGTACTGATGGAGGGGTGTTGTGATGTCATTATGGGGTGTTGTGATGTCATTATGGGGTGTTGTGATGTATAGTAGTGATGGAGGGGTGTTGTGATGTCATTATGGGGTGTTGTGATGTATAGTAGTGATGGGTGGGTGTTGTGATGTCATTATGGGGTGTTGTGATGTCATTATGGGGTGTTGTGATGTATAGTAGTGATGGAGGGGTGTTGTGATGTCATTATGGGGTGTTGTGATGTATAGTAGTGATGGGTGGGTGTTGTGATGTCATTATGGGGTGTTGTGATGTCATTATGGGGTGTTGTGATGTATAGTAGTGATGGAGGGGTGTTGTGATGTCATTATGGGGTGTTGTGATGTATAGTAGTGATGGAGGGGTGTTGTGATGTCATTATGGGGTGTTGTGATGTATAGTAGTGATGGGTGGGTGTTGTGATGTCATTATGGGGTGTTGTGATGTCATTATGGGGTGTTGTGATGTATAGTAGTGATGGAGGGGTGTTGTGATGTCATTATGGCGTGTTGTGTGTAGATTGATGAGGGGGAAAAAACTATTTAATCCATTTTAGAACAAGGCTGTACCGTAACGATGTGGAAAAAGTCAAGGGGTCTGAATACTTTACAAATGCACTGTATTACAATATTTTTGACAATATGGCAATATTATTTTTGCGCTAGTCGGCTGTACCTACACCAAAATTCCAGTATTTTCCCCTCATAGCTTGTCCTTCATCTTCTTTTTAAATTGTGAGGCAATTTGTTTCTAGCACTTTTATTTCCAAGACTGATCAAAACTCACTTTAAAACTCTTTTAAATCTAAAACAAGAGGCTCTCTTGTTCTTCTGCAGCAGACACACGTGACATCGTCAAATTGACGGTTCTATTTATATATATATATATATATATATAGTTCTGAAAACTACAAACTGTTTCACATCCAGATTTATTCATTTATTTTTTAAATCCAGATTTATTTATCAGAACCTGAGTTATGAGCTTTTAAAGTAAAGCCACAAAGTTAAAACACATAAAACAGGGAAGATGTGTGATATTGTTTTCTAATGAGGCCTGAGAGAAAACCTTTCAGAAGAGATGTATTATTAAAACAATAACTGCTGGAATTGATGCATTAAATAATCATTACTAGAACGAAAGATTATATTGTTAAAATAACAGATACATATCGAGAGCCTAAATAATACATTTCAGTCAGATTTATGATGTCAACAACAAATCCCTAAACAATTTAAATCGTGAAAGAATTAGCTGTGGTTAGAGTGTAGAGGCGGCAGGTAGCCTAGTGGTTAGAGTGTAGAGGTGGCAGGTAGCCTAGTGGTTAGAGTGTAGAGGAGGCAGGTAGCCTAGTGGTTAGAGTGGAGGAGGCAGGTAGTCTAGTGGTTAGCCCTAGTGGTTAGAGGAGGCAGGTAGTCTAGTGGTTAGAGGCAGAGTAGGTAGCCTAGTGGTTAGAGTGTAGAGGCGGCAGGGGTTAGCCTAGTGGTTAGAGCCTAGTGGTTAGAGTGAGGCAGGTAGCCTAGTGGTTAGAGTGTAGAGGAGGGTTAGAGTGTAGAGGCAGGTAGCCTGGTTAGTGGTTAGGTAGCCTAGTGGTTAGAGGGAGGCAGGTAGCCTAGTGGTTAGAGTGGAGGGGCAGGCAGCGTGGTTAGAGTGTAGCCCTAGTGGTTAGAGTGGTTAGCGTAGCCTAGTGGTTAGGGGAGGGGCGCGTAGCAGTGGTTAGCGCGCCTAGTGGTTAGAGAGGGGCGGCAGCGTAGCCTGTGGTTAGAGGGAGGGGCGGCAGCGTAGCCTAGTGGTTAGAGTGGGAGGGGCGGCAGTGGTTAGTAGGCGGCAGCGTAGCCTAGTGGTTAGAGTGGAGGGGCGGCAGCGTAGCCTAGTGGTTAGAGGGAGGGCGGCAGCGTAGCCTAGTGGTTAGAGTGGAGGGGCGGCAGGGTAGCCTAGTGGTTAGAGTGGAGGGGCGGCAGCGTAGCCTAGTGGTTAGAGTGGAGGGGCGGCAGCGTAGCCTAGTGGTTAGAGCGTTGGACTAGTAACCGGAAGGTTGCGAGTTCAAACCCCCGAGCTGACACGGTACAAGTCTGTCGTTCTGCCCCTGAACAGGCAGTTAACCCACTGTTCCCAGGGCCGTCATTGAAAATAAGAATATGTTCTTAACTGACTTGCCTGGTTAAATAAAGGTAAAATAAAAAAATAAACTGCATTTAAACCATTCAGCAATAATCTAATGAATTCAGGTCAATTTTAGCAGGGTAGCCTAGTGGTTAGAGTGTAGAGGTGGCAGGTAGCCTAGTGGTTAGAGTGTAGAGGTGGCAGGTAGCCTAGTGGTTAGAGTGTAGAGGAGGTAGGTAGCCTAGTGGTTAGAGTGTAGAGGTGGTAGGTAGCCTAGTGGTTAGAGTGTAGAGGAGGCAGGGTAGCCTAGTGGTTAGAGTGTAGAGGCGGCAGGGTAGCCTAGTGGTTAGAGTGTAGAGGAGGCAGGGTAGCCTAGTGGTTAGAGTGTAGAGGAGGCAGGTAGCCTAGTGGTTAGAGTGTAGAGGCGGCAGGTAGCCTAGTGGTTAGAGTGTAGAGGCAGCAGGTAGCCTAGTGGTTAGAGTGTAGAGGCAGGCAGGTAGCCTAGTGGTTAGAGTGTAGAGGCGGCAGGTAGCCTAGTGGTTAGAGTGTAGAGGCGGCAGGTAGCCTAGTGGTTAGAGTGTAGAGGTGGAAGGTAGCCTAGTGATTAGAGTGTAGAGGCAGCAGGTAGCCTAGTGGTTAGAGTGTAGAGGTGGCAGGTAGCCTAGTGGTTAGAGTGTAGAGGCGGCAGGTAGCCTAGTGGTTAGAGTGTAGAGGCGGCAGGTAGCCTAGTGGTTAGAGTGTAGAGGAGGCAGGTAGCCTAGTGGTTAGAGTGTAGAGGCGGCAGGTAGCCTAGTGGTTAGAGTGTAGAGGCAGCAGGTAGCCTAGTGGTTAGAGTGTAGAGGCGGCAGGTAGCCTAGTGGTTAGAGTGTAGAGGCGGCAGGTAGTCTAGTGGTTAGAGTGTAGAGGTGGCAGGGTAGCCTAGTGGTTAGAGTGTAGAGGCGGCAGGTAGCCTAGTGGTTAATCTAATGAATTCAGGTCTTGGTAAATTTTATATATATATATGCCTTCCATAATCACAAGAACCTCTAATAATGTCATTATTTTATCAAAAAAGTTGTACCTGCCTTTTATTCCCTGACCTGACTTTCAGGTCTTCTATAAAAAATGACCTTTTGGTTACAGATTTAACCTGAACTATGCATAATACACATTAACTAATGTAGCAGCCATTATTGTAAATGAACACCGGTCTCATAAACAGTCTCTCAAGAACAAGCCCACGTGTTGGTGAGTAGCCAGCTAATATTTAGACTTCAAGTTCAGCCAACTTGGATCAAGGTATAATTTGATAAGCTCTTGAGAATACAGCTAAAAAGGCAAAACAGTTGAATTAGAAACACGACCTCCTGTCCGTCTCCAACTGTTGAACAGCATGCTGGCCTGTCCGTCTCCAACTGTTGAACAGCATGCTGGCCTGTCCGTCTCCAACTGTTGGAACAGCATGCTGGCCTGTCCGTCTCCAACTGTTGGAACAGCATGCTGGCCTGTCCGTCTCCAACTGTTGGAACAGCATGCTGGCCTGTCTGTCTCCAACTGTTGGAACAGCATGCTGGCCTGTCTGTCTCCAACTGTTGAACAGCATGCTGGCCTGTCTGTCTCCAACTGTTGGAACAGCATGCTAGCCTGTCCGTCTCCAACTGTTGGAACAGCATGCTGGCCTGTCCGTCTCCAACTGTTGGAACAGCATGCTGGCCTGTCTGTCTCCAACTGTTGGAACAGCATGCTGGCCTGTCCGTCTCCAACTGTTGAACAGCATGCTGGCCTGTCCGTCTCCAACTGTTGGAACAGCATGCTGGCCTGTCCGTCTCCAACTGTTGAACAGCATGCATGCTGGCCTGTCCGCCTGTCCGTCTCCAACTGTTGAACAGCATGCTGGCCTGTCCGTCTCCAACTGTTGGAACAGCATGCTGGCCTGTCCGTCTCCAACTGTTGAACAGCATGCTGGCCTGTCCGTCTCCAACTGTTGAACAGCATGCTGGCCTGTCCGTCTCCAACTGTTGAACAGCATGCTGGCCTGTCCGTCTCCAACTGTTTGAACAGCATGCTGGCCTGTCCGTCTCCAACTGTTGGAACAGCATGCTGGCCTGTCCGTCTCCAACTGTTGAACAGCATGCTGGCCTGTCCGTCTCCAACTGTTGAACAGCATGCTGGCCTGTCCGTCTCCAACTGTTGAACAGCATGCTGGCCTGTCCGTCTCCAACTGTTGGAACAGCATGCTGGCCTGTCCGTCTCCAACTGTTGAACAGCATGCTAGCCTGTCCGTCTCCAACTGTTGAACAGCATGCTGGCCTGTCCGTCTCCAACTGTTGGAACAGCATGCTGGCCTGTCCGTCTCCAACTGTTGGAACAGCATGCTGGCCTGTCTGTCTCCAACTGTTTGAACAGCATGCTAGCCTGTCCGTCTCCAACTGTTGGAACAGCATGCTGGCCTGTCCGTCTCCAACTGTTGAACAGCATGCTAGCCTGTCCGTCTCCAACTGTTGAACAGCATGCTGGCCTGTCTGTCTCCAACTGTTTGAACAGCATGCTGGCCTGTCTGTCTCCAACTGTTGGAACAGCATGCTGGCCTGTCCGTCTCCAACTGTTGAACAGCATGCTGGCCTGTCCGTCTCCAACTGTTGGAACAGCATGCTGGCCTGTCCGTCTCCAACTGTTGGAACAGCATGCTGGCCTGTCTGTCTCCAACTGTTGAACAGCATGCTGGCCTGTCCGTCTCCAACTGTTGGAACAGCATGCTGGCACTCTCCCAGGGAAGTTTGAGCTTGCGTTTTCACATTGAGCTAAATAATTACTATAATGAAAATAGTTTTAAAGTATCCAAAACAACCCAAATCACAATTTCCACCAAAATATTATAATTATAAAATACTGCTTTTCCCTCCAACAATGAGTCATGCGACGGGTTCCCGAATCGCAATAAAATCACGGTCCCGAATCGCAATAAAATCAGTCTCGAATCGCAATAAAATCACAGTCCCGAATCGCAATAAAATCACAGTCCCGAATCGCAATAAAATCAGTCTCGAATCGCAATAAAATCACAGTCCCGAATCGCAATAAAATCACGGTCCCCAATCGCAATAAAATCACAGTCCCGAATCGCAATACATATAGAATCGTGAGGTCCCTGGCAATTCTCATTCCTAATTTATAGTATGGCACACTTAGTAATTTATTGAAATAGCATTAAAAGCATGAACAGTATAAACAGTGAGTGACAAAAGTAAGTTCTTTGAACACAGCTCTTTAGTAATGGATTGTGATTGAATGTTTGGAGCACTTGGCTTTTCACTTGGCAAACATTGTGTTCACGTTGGGGTCAAATGTAAACCCATTTGGTTGTTAAATGTGACCTTCGGGTGGTCCAACAGCCTTAACCCTCTGCCTGTGTTGCACATGTACGATGTACCACTGCCAGCATGGCTCGGAATCCAACCCACTGCTCTTGCAACACTCTCTCTCTCCCTACCTTTCATCTTGGTCTCTCTCTCTCTAGCCAATAAACATACAACAAAAAGAAATTATGGCTCGGGTTTCAATCCACAAAGATGCTCTCCTCCCTTCTGCCATCCTTCCTCTACATCTGAGATGGCTGGATAGGTGTACTCCCCAACTAGTTTCTGCCATGTTACTGTCACCTATCCAACCTTTACAGATGTCTAAAGGGGAGTGAACAAGGGCAAAGGAAGACAGAAAGATATTGAAACGAAACGCATGCTATTGAAGGATAATCTCTCCTCTGATCATATCCTGTCCTCCCTCTAGCCCCCGGTGGCGCCGACCAGCCGTAACTACACAGAGATCCGAGAGAAGCTCCGGTCCCGGCTGACGCGTCGCAAGGAGGAGTGTCTTCCCCAGAGACGGGACTCTGACCCGGCCGTGTCCACCTCCGTCGACCACCGAGACGTGGACGAGCTGCTGGACTTCATCAACTCCTCAGAGCACAAACCAGCCAACAGCGCGAAGGCTGCCAAGCGGGCACGCCATAAACAGAAGAAGAAGGTGATGTCACATGACGTGGTGGGATTAGTCACCGATACAGATCAGTTAATACATATTAAAGTATGGTGTTTGTTTGGGACGTCTACATGTGTATTTGTGGAAGTACTTAATGTTTGTAGTAATCGCCTGTTTCTGTTACGTGAGGCAGCTTGGTCTCCCGAGTGGTTCAGAGGTCTAAGGCATCTCAGTGCTAGAGGTGTCACTACAGACCCTGGTTCAGAGGTCTAAGGCATCTCAGTGCTAGAGGCGTCACTACAGACCCTGGTTCAGAGGTCTAAGGCATCTCAGTGCTAGAGGTGTCACTACAGACCCTGGTTCAGAGGTCTAAGGCATCTCAGTGCTAGAGGCGTCACTACAGAACCTGGTTCAGAGGTCTAAGGCATCTCAGTGCTAGAGGCGTCACTACAGACCCTGGTTCAGCGGTCTAAGGCACTGCATCTCAGTGCTAGAGGCGTCACTACAGACCCTGGTTCAGAGGTCTAAGGCATCTCAGTGCTAGAGGCGTCACTACAGACCCTGGTTCAGCGGTCTAAGGCATCTCAGTGCTAGAGGCGTCACTACAGACCCTGGTTCAGCGGTCTAAGGCATCTCAGTGCTAGAGGCGTCACTACAGACCCTGGTTCAGTGGTCTAAGACATCTCAGTGCTAGAGGCGTCACTACAGACCCTGGTTCAGAGGACTAAGGCATCTCAGTGCTAGAGGCGTCACTACAGACCCTGGTTCAGTGGTCTAAGACATCTCAGTGCTAGAGGCGTCACTACAGACCCTGGTTCAGTGGTCTAAGGCATCTCAGTGCTAGAGGCGTCACTACAGACCCTGGTTCAGAGGACTAAGGCATCTCAGTGCTAGAGGCGTCACTACAGGCCCTGGTTCAGAGGTCTAAGGCACTGCATCTCAGTGCTAGAGGCGTCACTACAGACCCTGGTTCAGTGGTCTAAGACATCTCAGTGCTAGAGGCGTCACTACAGACCCTGGTTCAGAGGACTAAGGCATCTCAGTGCTAGAGGCGTCACTACAGACCCTGGTTCAGAGGTCTAAGACATCTCAGTGCTAGAGGCGCTAGACACTAGTCTGTCTCCTGTTTCTGTAGTCAGACAGCTTGATGTACAGGACACCCCCTGGACAGGACACTAGTCTGTCTCCTGTTTCTGATGTACAGGACACCCCCTGGACAGGACACTAGTCTGTCTCCTGTTTCTGTAGTGAGGCAGCTTGATGTACAGGACACCCCCTGGACAGGACACTAGTCCATCTCCTGTTTCTGTAGTGAGACAGCTTGATGTACAGGACACCCCCTGGACAGGACACTAGTCTGTCTCCTGTTTCTGTAGTGAGACAGCTTGATGTACATGACACCCCCTGGACAGGACACTATTCTATCTCCTGTTTCTGTAGTGAGACAGCTTGATGTACCAGGACAGGACACTAGTCTATCTCCTGTTTCTGATGTACAGGACACCCCCTGGACAGGACACTAGTCCGTCTTCTGTTTCTGATGTACAGGACACCCCCTGGACAGGACACTAGTCCGTCTTCTGTTTCTGATGTACAGGACACCCCCTGGACAGGATGCTCTGTGTTTTTATGCCAATAATGAATTTATAATGGAAAGCAACCACATTTTCATAGTTGTAATTAGATGTTTTCTGTCTGTCTCAGTACTCATCAGTCTGTCTGTCTGTCTAACAATCTTTCTGTCTGACCGTCTGTCTGTCTCAGTACTCATCTGTCTGACTGTCTAACAATCTGTCTGTCTGACCGTCTGTCTGACCGTCTGTCTGACCGTCTGTCTGACCGTCTGTCTGTCCGTCTGTCTGACCGTCTGTCTGTCTGACCGTCTGTCTGTCTGACCGTCTGTCTGTCTCAGTACTCATCTGTCTGACTGTCTAACAATCTGTCTGTCTGACCGTCTGTCTGTCTGTCTGTCTGACCGTCTGTCTCTGTCTGTCTGACCGTCTGTCTCAGTCTGTCTGACCGTCTGTCTGTCTGACTGTCTGTCTGACCGTCTGTCTGACCGTCTGTCTGTCTCAGTACTCATCTGTCTGACTGTCTAACAATCTGTCTGTCTGACCGTCTGTCTGTCTGTCTGTCTGTCTGTCTGTCTGTCTGTCTGTCTGTCTGTCTGACCGTCTGTCTGTCTGACCGTCTGTCTGTCTGACCGTCTGTCTGTCTGACCGTCTGTCTGTCTGACTGTCTGTCTGACTGTCTGTCTGACTGTCTGTCTGACTGTCTGTCTGTCTGTCTGTCTGTCTGTCTGTCTGTCTGACTGTCTGTCTGTCTGTCTGTCTGTCTGACCGTCTGACTGTCTGTCTGACCGTCTGTCTGACCGACTGTCTGTCTGACTGTCTGTCTGACCGTCTGTCTGTCTGTCTGACCGTCTGTCTGTCTGACCTGTCTGTCTGTCTGGACGTCTGTCTAACCGTCTGTCTGACCGTCTAACCGTCTGTCTGACTGTCTAACCGTCTGTCTAACCGTCTGTCTGACTGTCTGTCTGACCGTCTGTCTGTCTGTCTGTCTGTCTGACCGTCTGCCTGTCTGACCTGTCTGTCTGTCTGGACGTCTGTCTAACCGTCTGTCTGACCGTCTAACCGTCTGTCTGACCGTCTGTCTAACCGTCTGTCTAACCGTCTGTCTGTCTAACCGTCTGTCTAACCGTCTGTCTGTCTAACCGTCTGTCTAACCGTCTGTCTGACCGTCTGTCTGTCTAACCGTCTGTCTGTCTAACCGTCTGTCTGTCTGACCGTCTGTCTGTCTGACTGTCTGTCTGACCGACTGTCTGTCTGACTGTCTGTCTGACCGTCTGTCTGTCTGTCTGTCTGACCGTCTGTCTGTCTGACCTGTCTGTCTGTCTGGACGTCTGTCTGGACGTCTGTCTAACCGTCTGTCTGACCGTCTAACCGTCTGTCTGACTGTCTAACCGTCTGTCTAACCGTCTGTCTGACTGTCTGTCTGACCGTCTGTCTGTCTGTCTGACCGTCTGTCTGTCTGACCTGTCTGTCTGTCTGGACGTCTGTCTAACCGTCTGTCTGACCGTCTAACCGTCTGTCTGACCGTCTAACCGTCTGTCTAACCGTCTGTCTAACCGTCTGTCTGACCGTCTGTCTAACCGTCTGTCTAACCGTCTGTCTGTCTAACCGTCTGTCTGAACCGTCTGTCTGTCTAACCGTCTGTCTGTCTAACCGTCTGTCTGACCGTCTGTCTGTCTAACCGTCTGTCTGTCTAACCGTCTGTCTGTCTGACCGTCTGTCTGTCTGACCGTCTGTCTGTCTGACCGTCTGTCTGTCTGACCGTCTGTCTGTCTGACCGTCTGTCTGACCGTCTGTCTATCTGACCGTCTGTCTGTCTGACCGTCTGTCTGTCTGACCTGTCTGTCTGTCTGTCTGTCTGGACGTCTGTCTATCTGTCTGTCTGACCGTCTATCTGTCTGTCTGACTGTCTGTCTGACCTTTGAACCGCCTGTCTGACTGTCTAACTGTCTGTCTGACTGTCTAACCGTCTGTCTGACTGTCTAACCGTCTGTCTGACTGTCTAACCGTCTGTCTGACTGCCTAACCGTCTGTCTGACTGTCTAACCGTCTGTCTGATTGTCTAACCGTCTGTCTGACTGTCGAACTGTATGTCTGTGTGTCTGACCGTGTCCATCTGACCGTCTGTCTCTCCCCACATCAGGAGAAGCAGACCCAGGCGGGTAGTGGTGATGGTGAGGGAGCTGGTAGCGACCCGCCCTCCACCCCTCCAGAGCCCAGTGAGGACCCAGACCACCTTAGCCTGGAGGAGGAGGAGGAGGAGGATGTGGATGGGGAGTACGGTGAGGGCCCGGAGGCTAGTCGGCTGCTGGAGTGGCCCCAGCTGGAACTAGAGAGGGTCAACTCCTTCCTGACTTCTCGGCTAGAGGAGATCAAGAACACCATCAAGGTAAGGATATCTGCATCCCTAAGGGTAGGCACCCCATTCCCTAAATTATGCACTACTGTTGGCCAGGGCCCATGGTAGTGCACTATATAGGAAATAGGGTGCCATTTGGGAGTCACCTGATCACTGTCCATATGTAGGGCTCTGTGAAATAGGGCTCTGTGAAATAGGGCACTGTGAAATAGGGCACTGTGAAATAGGGCACTGTGAAATAGGGCACTGTGAAATAGGGCACTGTGAAATAGGGCACTGTGAAATAGGACACTGTGAAATAGGACACTGTGAAATAGGACACTGTGAAATAGGGCACTGTGAAATAGGACACTGTGAAATAGGGCTCTGTGAAATAGGGCTCTGTGAAATAGGACACTGTGAAATAGGGCACTGTGAAATAGGGCACTGTGAAATAGGGCACTGTGAAATAGGGCACTGTGAAATAGGGCACTGTGAAATAGGACACTGTGAAATAGGACACTGTGAAATAGGGCTCTGTGAAATAGGACACTGAAATAGGGCTCTGTGAAATAGGACACTGTGAAATAGGACACTGAAATAGGGCTCTGTGAAATAGGACACTGTGAAATAGGACACTGAAATAGGGCTCTGTGAAATAGGACACTGTGAAATAGGACACTGAAATAGGGCTCTGTGAAATAGGGCTCTGTGAAATAGGGCACTGTGAAATAGGGCACTGTGAAATAGGCATAGGGCTCTGTGAAATAGGGCTCTGTGAAATAGGGCTCTGTGAAATAGGGCTCTGTGAAATAGGGCTCTGTGAAATAGGGCTCTGTGAAATAGGGCTCTGTGAAATAGGGCACTGTGAAATAGGGCACTGTGAAATAGGACACTGAAATAGGGCTCTGTGAAATAGGACACTGTGAAATAGGGCACTGAAATAGGGCTCTGTGAAATAGGACACTGAAATAGGGCTCTGTGAAATAGGGCTCTGTGAAATAGGACACTGTGAAATAGGACACTGTGAAATAGGGCACTGTGAAATAGGGCTCTGTGAAATAGGGCACTGTGAAATAGGGCACTGTGAAATAGGGCACTGTGAAATAGGGCTCTGTGAAATAGGGCACTGTGAAATAGGGCACTGTGAAATAGGGCTCTGTGAAATAGGGCACTGTGAAATAGGGCACTGTGAAATAGGGCACTGAAATAGGGCTCTGTGAAATAGGGCACTGTGAAATAGGACACTGAAATAGGGCTCTGTGAAATAGGACACTGTGAAATAGGACACTGAAATAGGGCTCTGTGAAATAGGACACTTTGAAATAGGGCACTGTGAAATAGGCATAGGGCACTGTGAAATAGGGCACTGTGAAATAGGGCACTGTGAAATAGGGCTCTGTGAAATAGGACACTGTGAAATAGGGCTCTGTGAAATAGGGCACTGTGAAATAGGGCTCTGTGAAATAGGACACTGTGAAATAGGGCTCTGTGAAATAGGGCTCTGTGAAATAGGGCTCTGTGAAATAGGGCTCTGTGAAATAGGGCTCTGTGAAATAGGGCTCTGTGAAATAGGGCTCTGTGAAATAGGGCTCTGTGAAATAGGGCTCTGTGAAATAGGACACTGTGAAATAGGGCACTGTGAAATAGGGCTCTGAAATAGGGCACTGTGAAATAGGGCTCTGTGAAATAGGGCTCTGTGAAATAGGACACTGAAATAGGGCTCTGTGAAATAGGGCTCTGTGAAATAGGACACTGTGAAATAGGGCACTGAAATAGGGCTCTGAAATAGGGCACTGTGAAATAGGACACTGAAATAGGGCTCTGTGAAATAGGGCTCTGTGAAATAGGGCACTGTGAAATAGGGCACTGTGAAATAGGACACTGAAATAGGGCTCTGTGAAATAGGGCACTGAAATAGGGCTCTGTGAAATAGGGCACTGAAATAGGGCTCTGTGAAATAGGGCACTGTGAAATAGGGCTCTATGAAATAGGACACTGAAATAGGGCACTGTGAAATAGGGCACTGTGAAATCGGGCTCTGTGAAATAGGGCTCTGTACCATCACTCATTCATATATCCTTATGTACATATTCTTTATCCCCTTACACTGTGTATAAGACAGTAGTTTTGGAATTGTTAGTTAGATTACTTGTTGGTTATTACTGCATTGTCGGAACTAGAAGCACAAGCATTTCGCTACACTCGCATTAACATCTGCTAACCATGTGTATGTGACAAATAAAATGTGATTTGATTTTTGATTTGATTTGTATATAGCCTCTCTACTGTATATAGCCTCTCTACTGTATATAGCCTCTCTACTGTATATAGCCTCTCTACTGTATATAGTCTCTCTACTGTATATAGCCTCTCTACTGTATATAGCCTCTCTACTGTATATCGCCTCTCTACTGTATATAGCCTCTCTACTGTATATAGCCTCTCTACTGTATATAGCCTCTCTACTGTATATATCCTCTCTACTGTATATAGCCTCTCTACTGTATATATCCTCTCTACTGTATATATCCTCTCTACTGTGTATAGCCTCTCTACTATATATATCCTCTCTACTGTGTATAGCCTCTCTACTGTGTATAGCCTCTCTACTGTATATAGCCTCTCTACTGTGTATAGCCTCTCTACTATATATAGCCTCTCTCTCTACAGTACATTATCACTGCATATTGGCTATGCTCAGTAGGCTATAGGCCCAGTACATTATCACTGCATATTGGCTTTGCTCAGTAGGCTATAGGCCCAGTACATTATCACTGCATATTGGCTATGCTCAGTAGGCAATAGGCCCAGTACATTATCACTGCATATTGGCTATGCTCAGTAGGCTATAGGCCCAATACATTATCACTGCATATTGGCTATGCTCAGTAGGCTATAGGCCCAGTACATTATCACTGCATATTGGCTATGCTCAGTAGGCTATAGGCCCAGTACATTATCACTGCATATTGGCTATGCTCAGTAGGCTATAGGCCCAGTACATTATCACTGCATATTGGCTATGCTCAGTAGGCTATAGGCCCAGTACATTATCACTGCATATTGGCTATGCTCAGTAGGCTATAGGCCCAGTACATTATCACTGCATATTAGCTATGCTCAGTAGGCTATAGGCCCAGTACATTATCACTGCATATTGGCTATGCTCAGTAGGCTATAGGCCCAGTACATTATCACTGCATATTGGCTATGCTCAGTAGGCTATAGGCCCAGTACATTATCACTGCATATTGGCTATGCTCAGTAGGCTATAGGCCCAGTACATTATCACTGCATATTGGCTATGCTCAGTAGGCTATAGGCCCAGTACATTATCACTGCATATTGGCTATGCTCCGTAGGCTATAGGCCCAGTACATTATCACTGCATATTAGCTATGCTCAGTAGGCTATAGGCCCAGTACATTATCACTGCATATTGGCTATGCTCAGTAGGCTATAGGCCCAGTACATTATCACTGCATATTGGCTATGCTCAGTAGGCTATAGGCCCAGTACATTATCACTGCATATTGGCTATGCTCAGTAGGCTATAGGCCCAGTACATTATCACTGCATATTGGCTATGCTCAGTAGGCTATAGGCCCAGTACATTATCACTGCATATTGGCTATGCTCAGTAGGCTATAGGCCCAGTACATTATCACTGCATATTAGCTATGCTCAGTAGGCTATAGGCCCAGTACATTATCACTGCATATTGGCTATGCTCAGTAGGCTATAGGCCCAGTACATTATCACTGCATATTGGCTATGCTCAGTAGGCTATAGGCCCAGTACATTATCACTGCATATTGGCTATGCTCAGTAGGCTATAGGCCCAGTACATTATCACTGCATATTGGCTATGCTCAGTAGGCTATAGGCCCAGTACATTATCACTGCATATTGGCTATGCTCAGTAGGCTATAGGCCCAGTACATTATCACTGCATATTAGCTATGCTCAGTAGGCTATAGGCCCAGTACATTATCACTGCATATTGGCTATGCTCAGTAGGCTATAGGCCCAGTACATTATCACTGCATATTGGCTATGCTCAGTAGGCTATAGGCCCAGTACATTATCACTGCATATTGGCTATGCTCAGTAGGCTATAGGCCCAGTACATTATCACTGCATATTGGCTATGCTCAGTAGGCTATAGGCCCAGTACATTATCACTGCATATTGGCTATGCTCAGTAGGCTATAGGCCCAGTACATTATCACTGCATATTGGCTATGCTCAGTAGGCTATAGGCCCAGTACATTATCATTGCTCTTAATTATATATATTTTTAATTGGTATATTATCACAGTGGTAATAGATAATTAGTTGTATTACTTGTGAGGCCCAGCTGAGTTACTGGACTGACGGGCTCCGTCTGATACTCAGTGGTGAGGAAAGGGGACGCCGTCCCTCCTCTGAGGAAAGGGGGGGGGGGATAGGAACTCAAGGTCGACCAGTTGATTGCGACCCGTCCAATGTTATCTGGGGTTGGGGTCTTTTAGGGGCGGTTTCTCAGACACAAGTCAAGCATAGTCCTGGACCAAGAACATCAAGCTCAATGGTGTCTCCGTCTAAAACAGGCGAGGCGTAATCTGTGTCCAGGAAACCAGTCCTCAATCTGTTAATATCAGTGTTTCGGTGAGTCTATTACGGGTAATCTGATCAACAGTTGAAACCCTGATTTAAAGGAGTTGAGCTGTTTTAAATGTTGGTTTATTAAACTTATTGCTGCTTTTCTAAAATAACAACGTTGACCTTCGACCTTGCAGGACTCTATCCGTGCGTCGTTCTCCATGTACGACCTCAACCTGGATGTGAATGACTTCCCGAAGAAGGCTGCTACTCTGGAGGGCAACCATCTTCTCTCCCACCTCAACGGCTCCTCCTGCTCTGACCTGCAGCAGATAGACCTCGACCTGGCCCCTCTCTCCCTGGGTACCTTCAAGAGCCATCTGGACCTGGTCAGCGGCTGGGAGGAGGCCCATCCCCGGGACAACTCCCCCATCGGCCCCATCTCAACCCCTGCTAGTACTACTGTACCTGGGGTAGGGGGACCAGGGGTTGGTACTGGGGGGAAGGATGTTCACAGGCTCCACACCACCCCCAGCCTCTCCAAGCTGATCCGGGTGCGCTCCCCAGAGAGGTGCCCCTCTGCTAGGCCTGAGAATAAACACCAGGCCCCTGCGTCGATCCAGACCCAGGCCTCTATTAAGGTAGCTAAGCCTAAAGAGGAGACCCCAGCAGAGCCCAAGAACATTACTACTCCTACTCCTGGGGTTAATGTTGGGGCTGGTAAGAACATTACTACTCCTGGGTCTGGGGTTAATGTTGGGGCTGGTAAGAACATTACTACTCCTGGGTCTGGGGTTAATGTTGGGGCTGGTAAGAACATTGCTACTCCTGGGTCTGGGGTTAATGTTGGGGCTGGTAAGAACATTACTACTCCTGGGTCTGGGGTTAATGTTGGGGCTGGTAAGAACATTACTACTCCTGGGTCTGGGGTTAATGTTGGGGCTGGTAAGAACATTGCTACTCCTGGGTCTGGGGTTAATGCTGGGGCTGGTAAGAACATTGCTACTCCTGGGTCTGGGGTTAATGCTGGGGCTGGTAAGCTGAAGAAGGGCAAGAAGCAGCAACGTCAGGACCAGCTGCCTCCAGAACAGAACCAGACCAGACCCGGATCCAAAGCAGCTGCGGAGTTGCAGAAAACTGGTTCTGATGCTGTGGGTTCTAAGGCTGGTTCTGGTTCCAAACCACCACCTCACTCGGCTGAGAGCCAGAGAACCGGGGCAAGGAGGGCGGAGGAGACCAGACCCACCCGGCAGCAGGCCACCAACGGGACAGCGAGTAGCTCCGGTACTCCCAGCACCCAAAGAGGGAAGGGGGAGGAGCAAGAGGCCAAAGGTCACTCTGTCACCTCAACCAATCACAACCAAGCCCAGCAGCAACCCAAGGGGAAGAATAAGAAGAACAAGAACAAGGGAGAGAAAACCAGCCGCAACATCGGTACGTTAGTTTAGACAACCCTCGAGTTGACTGTCTCTTGTGTTATACATGTTGTAGGAGAGGAGACAGGTACGTTAGTTTAGATAACCCTCTAGTTGACTGTCTCTTGTGTTATACATGTTGTAGGAGAGGAGACAGGTACGTTAGTTTAGATAACCCTCTAGTTGACTGTCTCTTGTGTTATACATGTTGTAGGAGAGGAGACAGGTACGTTAGTTTAGATAACCCTCTAGTTGTCTGTCTCTTGTGTTATACATGTTGTAGGAGAGGAGACAGGTACGTTAGTTTAGACAACCCTCTAGTTGACTGTCTCTTGTGTTATACATGTTGTAGGAGAGGAGACAGGTACGTTAGTTTAGATAACCCTCTAGTTGACTGTCTCTTGTGTTATACATGTTGTAGGAGAGGAGACAGGTACGTTAGTTTAGATAACCCTCTAGTTGACTGTCTCTTGTGTTATACATGTTGTAGGAGAGGAGACAGGTACGTTAGTTTAGATAACCCTCTAGTTGACTGTCTCTTGTGTTATACATGTTGTAGGAGAGGAGACAGGTACGTTAGTTTAGATAACCCTCTAGTTGACTGTCTCTTGTGTTATACATGTTGTAGGAGAGGAGACAGGTACGTTAGTTTAGATAACCCTCTAGTTGACTGTCTCTTGTGTTATACATGTTGTAGGAGAGGAGACAGGTACGTTAGTTTAGATAACCCTCTAGTTGACTGTCTCTTGTGTTATACATGTTGTAGGAGAGGAGACAGGTACGTTAGTTTAGACAACCCTCTAGTTGACTGTCTCTTGTGTTATACATGTTGTAGGAGAGGAGACAGGTACGTTAGTTTAGACAACCCTCTAGTTGACTGTCTCTTGTGTTATACATGTTGTAGGAGAGGAGACAGGTACGTTAGTTTAGACAACCCTCTAGTTGACTGTCTCTTGTGTTATACATGTTGTAGGAGAGGAGACAGGTACGTTAGTTTAGACAACCCTCTAGTTGACTGTCTCTTGTGTTATACATGTTGTAGGAGAGGAGACAGGTACGTTAGTTTAGACAACCCTCTAGTTGACTGTCTCTTGTGTTATACATGTTGTAGGAGAGGAGACAGGTACGTTAGTTTAGACAACCCTCTAGTTGACTGTCTCTTGTGTTATACATGTTGTAGGAGAGGAGACAGGTACGTTAGTTTAGATAACCCTCTAGTTGACTGTCTCTTGTGTTATACATGTTGTAGGAGAGGAGACAGGTACGTTAGTTTAGACAACCCTCTAGTTGACTGTCTCTTGTGTTATACATGTTGTAGGAGAGGAGACGGGTACGTTAGTTTAGATAACCCTCTAGTTGACTGTCTCTTGTGTTATACATGTTGTAGGAGAGGAGACAGGTACGTTAGTTTAGACAACCCTCTAGTTGACTGTCTCTTGTGTTATACATGTTGTAGGAGAGGAGACGGGTACGTTAGTTTAGATAACCCTCTAGTTGACTGTCTCTTGTGTTATACATGTTGTAGGAGAGGAGACAGGTACGTTAGTTTAGACAACCCTCTAGTTGACTGTCTCTTGTGTTATACATGTTGTAGGAGAGGAGACAGGTACGTTAGTTTAGATAACCCTCTAGTTGACTGTCTCTTGTGTTATACATGTTGTAGGAGAGGAGACAGGTACGTTAGTTTAGACAACCCTCTAGTTGACTGTCTCTTGTGTTATACATGTTGTAGGAGAGGAGACAGGTACGTTAGTTTAGATAACCCTCTAGTTGACTGATGTTTCTGTCCTGTTTCTGTCTTCCCCAGACGATGTGTTTCTCCCTAAAGACGTGGACCCAAAAGAAATGGATGAGATTGATCGTGAGGTGGAATACTTCAAAAGGTAACGCTCGGCCTCGGTGACGATCCGAAACATTTAGGGCCGCTTTACCAAACAGACATTCTCCATTAAAAGTGATTCTAGACTTAGTCTTTGTCTGGGGAAACTGGACTTTTTTTGGGGGGAGGGGGCACCACCAGCGTCCTGGTAATAGAACCATGTTGTGATATCTCTCTCGTCTCTCTGTAGGTTTTGCCTCGACTCTGCTAAACAGACCCGCCAGAAGGTTGCAGTAAACTGGTCCAACTTTACCCTCAAATAGGTTCCTTCCAACGCAGCCCAGTAACTGACGGGTTCTAGAATACAGAACCAGCCCAGTAACTGACGGGTTCTAGAATGCAGAACCAGCCCAGTAACTGACGGGTTCTAGAATGCAGAACCCCCTCCCCCAACACAACTATGTCCATACAACCCCTGACGGCCTGAGGCCTTCTCTCATTCCCACTCTTCCTCTTCTTCCTCACCAAGCCGAGGAACCCTGGTGCAACACCATTTTCCATTGGTCAGGACTGCGATGCTATTGGCTGACAGACAGGGATCATTCACACACACACGGGCCCGACTGAGGACTGGTCTCTTTGCTGTTTCACAACGAGGGAGATGAGAGATCCAGGGTGAGACACAGACGGGTGTTGGTTCTCCGTCTGTCAGATCAGATCTACTGTGAAAACAGTTACCTTTTTTACAATAAAAAATGTGTTTTTATTGTAATTGTGGGACATTTTAACATTGTAGAAACCTTCTTGGATTGTAATTGGTTGGTTCTATTTGGTGCTTCTGGTCTCTAAAGGTACTGACCCACGACCCACGATGAACTTTTACTGTCTTTAGTTTAGGGTAATCTCCCCCATCTCTCCCTCAACACACAGCGCTCTGTTTATTGGCACTCTTTTAGATAATCAATTGTCTCTAAAGGATTTTACGTTGATTTTAAGATCAGAATAGGTCTTATGGTATGGGGGGATGTCAGGTTCACGCACATTATACTGTCATGGACACCATGTGGGTTAGTTATCTATACTGTCATAGACACCATGTGTGGGTTGGTTATCTATACTGTCATGGACACCATGTGTGGGTTGGTTATCTATACTGTCATGGACACCATGTGTGGGTTGGTTATCTATACTGTCATGGACACCATGTGTGGGTTAGTTATCTATACTGTCATGGACACCATGTGTGGGTTAGTTATCTATACTGTCATGGACACCATGTGTGGGTTAGTTATCTACACCATGTGTGGTTAGTTATCTGTCATAGACACCATGTGTGGGTTATCTATACTTATCTATACTGTCATGGACACCATGTGTGGGTTAGTTATCTATACTGTCATGGACACCATGTGTGGGTTAGTTATCTATACTGTCATGGACACCATGTGTGGGTTAGTTATCTATACTGTCATGGACACCATGTGTGGGTTAGTTATCTATACTGTCATGGACACCATGTGTGGGTTGGTTATCTATACTGTCATGGACACCATGTGTGGGTTAGTTATCTATACTGTCATGGACACCATGTGTGGGTTAGTTATCTATACTGTCATGGACACCATGTGTGGGTTAGTTATCTATACTGTCATGGACACCATGTGTGGGTTGGTTATCTATACTGTCATGGACACCATGTGTGGGTTGGTTATCTATACTGTCATGGACACCATGTGTGGGTTAGTTATCTATACTGTCATAGACACCATGTGTGGGTTGGTTATCTATACTGTCATGGACACCATGTGTGGGTTGGTTATCTATCCTGTCATGGACACCATGTGTGGGTTAGTTATCTATACTGTCATGGACACCATGTGGGTTGGTTATCTATACTGTCATGGACACCATGTGTGGGTTAGTTATCTATACTGTCATGGACACCATGTGTGGGTTAGTTATCTATACTGTCATGGACACCATGTGTGGGTTAGTTATCTATACTGTCATGGACACCATGTGGGTTAGTTATCTATACTGTCATGGACACCATGTGTGGGTTAGTTATCTATACTGTCATAGACACCATGTGTGGGTTAGTTATCTATACTGTCATGGACACCATGTGTGGGTTGGTTATCTATACTGTCATGGACACCATGTGTGGGTTGGTTATCTATACTGTCATGGACACCATGTGTGGGTTAGTTATCTATACTGTCATGGACACCATGTGTGGGTTAGTTATCTATCCTGGTATTGTGCTCTCATGACCCCGACTCGTGCCGCTCTCATTGTGCCAACGCGACCCCTCATTATGACATCACAGGCTGAACCAACACTGTTCATTAATTTAATGGTTTGTAGCATCAACATCAAGTCTGAGTGCCCTATTCGCTATGTAGTGCACTCCTTAGTGGACCCCGTAGGGCTACAGTGAAAAGTAGTGCACTATATAGGGAATAGGGTGCAACCATAGAGTCCCATTGAGTAAGTCATTATGGTGTAGTTTATCAATGTTCAATATCAATGTTCCTCAAACTGTAGGAGTCAACGACAGTGGATGACACAGACCAATAGATTCATTACCCCTCTCGTACAATGCTATTATTTTGTATGAAATTGTGACAAATGGTTGTGTTTTAACAAAAATGAACGTTTGGAAAGTAATCAACAACACTAATATAAACTCGATCTTTTTTTTAAATAAACTAAATATTTATCTGGTTACTGTGTTTAACACTTGGAATCACATCTTCACAAGATGTGGTTAAATGAAACCAGATTGATTTCTCCCCTGTATATTCTATATAAGTCATGGTTATCTTCAGTGGTCAGCCTCCCCATGTTCTGATATCGAGCCATGCTCCATACTTCTCTTTCTGCTTCAAAGTTACATCTCCCATTGGTTGTTGAAGTAACTGCTAATCAGAGCTGATATCTCCCATTGGTTGCTGAAGTAACTGCTAATCAGAGCTGATATCTCCCATTGGTTGTTGATGTAACTGCTAATCAGAGCTGATATCTCCCATTGGTTGTTGATGTAACTGCTAATCAGAGCTGATATCTCCCATTGGTTGTTGAAGTAACTGCTAATCAGAGCTGATATCTCCCATTGGTTGTTGATGTAACTGCTAATCAGAGCTGATATCTCCCATTGGTTGTTGATGTAACTGCTAATCAGAGCTGATATCTCCCATTGGTTGTTGATGTAACTGCTAATCAGAGCTGATATCTCCCATTGGTTGTTGATGTAACTGCTAATCAGAGCTGATATCTCCCATTGGTTGTTGAAGTAACTGCTAATCAGAGCTGATATCTCCCATTGGTTGTTGAAGTAACTGCTAATCAGAGCTGATATCTCCCATTGGTTGTTGAAGTAACTGCTAATCAGAGCTGATATCTCCCATTGGTTGTTGAAGTAACTGCTAATCAGAGCTGATATCTCCCATTGGTTGTTGAAGTAACTGCTAATCAGAGCTGATATCTCCCATTGGTTGTTGATGTAACTGCTAATCAGAGCTGATATCTCCCATTGGTTGTTGATGTAATTGCTAATCAGAGCTGATATCTCCCATTGGTTGTTGAAGTAACTGCTAATCAGAGCTGATATCTTCCCCTATGGTGGTCTGTGATTATGGTTCTATACTGTGGCCATGTTCTCAGTCTTTGCTTCTCAAACGGCACGCTATTCCCTATATAGTGCACTACCTGTGACCATGGCCCATAGGGTAGTGTACTATATAGGGAATAGGGTGCTATTTGGGACGCTACACCATGGCTGCCTCATACTGTTGTTTTGATCTCTCAACTCCTTCACATCAGGATTGTATTCATGAGGTATCCAACGGACGATAACAGGCAAACAGGAAGGGACGACTCTTACTTGTCCATTTTAACAACTGTTTTTTTTTTCTTTCTTTTTTTTTTTTTCTTCTGTTGAACATTTTTTGTACATAAAAGTGATTTTGGGGGCATTTTAAACAAGTCCGCAATGATAACCTGGTCTCGCTGAGGTTTGGTGAGGATTTCAACCATGGTACAAAAATTCACAAAGCTCTCCGACTCTTCTGGGGTCATAATAAGAACCTCTTGCTGTCACTCTTCTGAGTTCCCTTTTCTGATCAGAAAACGATCAATAGTTTAAGCGATGTTTCCGATAGAAGTGGTGCTTCGATGATTCCAAGTTGGTCATCAAAAAAAAAAACATGTCTCAAGTTTCCGTGACTTTATGTTTTATTTTATTTTTTTCCTTCCAGAAAATCTGTTTCTGAAATTTTGTATCCCAGTTTATATTCAACTAGAGGACATGATCTGAAATGTGTGGAATGTAGATGTACAATATACCGTTAATGTCGGCCTAAGACAAGTTGGCCTTTCTGGTTTTTTATTATTATTATTCACTTTTGATACTGTGAAAATCTTTCGTTCAGAAAGATTAAAACATTACAGTTTTGACAAAATTAAGTGTCGTGTTTTATTTCTGAGTGGTTTTAAGGATGCATCGTGATAAGTATATTCGTTAAGAGAATTGTCTTAATATTTTCAACCAAAGTCCTCTTTCAAGGTCATGTCCAGACTACCAGAGGATTGGCAGACACAAGGGTTAGGGTTTACACCAGCTCTCAAAGTCTTACTGACAGCTCGTTGGGGGAAATTAATGGGGTTTTGGAAGAAATGCAGAAAAGGAGGTCTGAGGTAAACACAGGCTGAGGGGATCTGATCTGAGGTAAACACAGGCTGAGGGGATCTGATCTGAGGTAAACACAGGCTGAGGGGATCTGATCTGAGGTAAACACAGGCTGAGGGGATCTGATCTGAGGTAAACACAGGCTGATGGGATCTGATCTGAGGTAAACACAGGCTGAGGGGATCTGATCTGAGGTAAACAGGCTGAGGAGATCTGATCTGAGGTAAACAGGCTGAGGAGATCTGATCTGAGGTAAACACAGGCTGAGGAGATCTGATCTGAGGTAAACAGGCTGAGGAGATCTGATCTGAGGTAAACACAGGCTGAGGGGATCTGATCTGAGGTAAACACAGGCTGAGGAGATCTGATCTGAGGTAAACAGGCTGAGTGGATCTGATCTGAGGTAAACAGGCTGAGGAGATCTGATCTGAGGTAAACACAGGCTGAGGGGATCTGATCTGAGGTAAACACAGGCTGAGGGGATCTGATCTGAGGTAAACAGGCTGAGTGGATCTGATCTGAGGTAAACACAGGCTGAGGGGATCTGATCTGAGGTAAACAGGCTGAGTGGATCTGATCTGAGGTAAACAGGCTGAGGGGATCTGATCTGAGGTAAACAGGCTGAGGGGATCTGATCTGAGGTAAACACAGGCTCAGGGGATCTGATCTGAGGTAAACACAGGCTGAGGGGATCTGATCTGAGGTAAACACAGGCTGAGGGGATCTGATCTGAGGTAAACAGGCTGAGTGGATCTGATCTGAGGTAAACAGGCTGAGGAGATCTGATCTGAGGTAAACACAGGCTCAGGGGATCTGATCTGAGGTAAACACAGGCTGAGGGGATCTGATCTGAGGTAAACACAGGCTGAGGGGATCTGATCTGAGGTAAACAGGCTGAGGGGATCTGATCTGAGGTAAACAGGCTGAGTGGATCTGAGGGGATCTGATCTGAGGTAAACACAGGCTGAGGGGATCTGATCTGAGGTAAACACAGGCTCAGGGGATCTGATCTGAGGTAAACACAGGCTGAGGGGATCTGATCTGAGGTAAACACAGGCTGAGGGGATCTGATCTGAGGTAAACACAGGCTGAGGGGATCTGATCTGAGGTAAACAGGCTGAGTGGATCTGATCTGAGGTAAACAGGCTGAGGGGATCTGATCTGAGGTAAACACAGGCTGAGGGGATCTGATCTGAGGTAAACACAGGCTGAGGGGATCTGATCTGAGGTAAACACAGGCTGAGGGGATCTGATCTGAGGTAAACACAGGCTGAGGAGATCTGATCTGAGGTAAACAGGCTGAGTGGATCTGATCTGAGGTAAACAGGCTGAGTGGATCTGATCTGAGGTAAACAGGCTGAGTGGATCTGATCTGAGGTAAACAGGCTGAGTGGATCTGATCTGAGGTAAACACAGGCTGAGGGGATCTGATCTGAGGTAAACAGGCTGAGGGGATCTGATCTGAGGTAAACACAGGCTGAGGGGATCTGATCTGAGGTAAACACAGGCTCAGGGGATCTGATCTGAGGTAAACACAGGCTGAGGGGATCTGATCTGAGGTAAACACAGGCTGAGGGGATCTGATCTGAGGTAAACAGGCTGAGGGGATCTGATCTGAGGTAAACAGGCTGAGTGGATCTGATCTGAGGTAAACAGGCTGAGGGGATCTGATCTGAGGTAAACACAGGCTGAGGGGATCTGATCTGAGGTAAACACAGGCTCAGGGGATCTGATCTGAGGTAAACACAGGCTGAGGGGATCTGATCTGAGGTAAACACAGGCTGAGGGGATCTGATCTGAGGTAAACAGGCTGAGGGGATCTGATCTGAGGTAAACACAGGCTGAGGGGATCTGATCTGAGGTAAACACAGGCTCAGGGGATCTGATCTGAGGTAAACACAGGCTGAGGGGATCTGATCTGAGGTAAACACAGGCTGAGGGGATCTGATCTGAGGTAAACAGGCTGAGGGGATCTGATCTGAGGTAAACACAGGCTGAGGGGATCTGATCTGAGGTAAACACAGGCTGAGGGGATCTGATCTGAGGTAAACACAGGCTCAGGGGATCTGATCTGAGGTAAACACAGGCTGAGGGGATCTGATCTGAGGTAAACAGGCTGAGGAGATTGTATGTTTTGTTCTATGAGATAATAGCAGTTGGTTAACATAACCTTTATGAATTATGAAGCCTTTGTTTTTATTACATAATTTCTGCGTTTATCATTCATTTTCCTCATTGCCTTTGTCCGACGAACCATGGCACAGTTTTATTTTTAATGCAAAATCCTGATGGTTCCAATCATTTTTTTTCTCTTCCCTATTCATATTTGCATATTGGATTTTTGAACTACTTCATACAAGGTCTGCGTCTCGTGTAGACTTACCCTGGCAACAGAGAAGACCTCAACTTCCTGCAGGAATGTCATCTCCAGCCGACACTTTCAGCTACCGTTCACCAGCGCGCTCGGAGACTCCAATCCATTAACTTCTTCTGTCCCCTTTCTCGGTCTTGGCTAGAATTATCAATGAACCTACCAGGTACCACCCGAAAGCCGTAAACACGGGCACCCTCATAGATATCATCCTAACCAACTTGCCCTCTAAATACACCTCTGCTGTTTTCAACCAACATCTCAGCGATCACTGCCTCATTGCCTGCATCCGTTATGGGTCAGCGCCATTTTACTTTAGGAAGAATGTGAAATGTCAGAATAATAGTAGAAAGAAATAATTTATTTGAGCTTTTATTTCTTTCATCATATTCCCAGTGGGTCAAAAATATATGGCCACTCCAATACCTCGACTTTGTTGTCCTTAAGCCATTTGGAAGTATGCTTGGGGTCATTGTCCATTTGGAAGACCCATTTGCGACCATGCTTTAACTTCCTGACTGATGTCTTGAGATGTTGCTTCAATATATCCACATAATTTTCCTGCCTCATGATGCCATCTATTTTGTGAAGTGCACCAGTCCCTCCTGCAGCAAAGCACCCCCACAACATGATGCTGCCACCCCCGTGCTTCGCGGTTGGGATGGTGTTCTTCGGCTTGAAAGCGTTCCCCTTTTTCCTCCAAACATAACGATGGTCATTATGGCCAAACAATTCTATTTTTGTTTCATCAGATCAGAGGACATTTCTCCAAAAAGTACGATCTTTGTCCCCATGTGCAGTTGCAAACCGTAGTCTGGATTTTTATGGTGGTTTTGGAGCAGTGGCTTCTTCCTTGCTGAGCGGCCTTTCAGGTAATGTCGATATTGGACTCGTTTTACTTTGAATATAGATACTTTTGAACCTGCACTTTTCGCACCAAAGTACGTTCATTTCTAGGAGACAGAATGCATCTCCTTCCTGAGCGGTATGACAGCTGCGTGGTCCCATGGAGTTTATACTTGCATACTATTGTTTGTACAGATGGACATGGTACCTTCAGGCGTTTGGAAATTGCTCAAGGATGAACCAGACTTGTGGAGGTCTACTTTTTTTTCTGAGGTCTTGGCTGATTTCTTTTGATTTTCCCATGATGTCAAACAAAGAGGCACTGAGTTTGAAGGTAGGCCTTGAAATACATCCACAGGTACACCTCCAATTAACTCAAATTATATCAATTAGCCTATCAGAAGTTTCTAAAGCCATGACATCATTTTCTGGAATTTTCCAAACTGTTTAAAGGCACAGTCACCTTAATGTATGTAAACTTCTGACCCACTGGAATTGTGATACAGTGAATTATAAGTGAAATAATCTGTCTGTACACAATTGTTGGAAAAATTACTTGTGTCATGCATAAAGTAGATGTCCTAACCCACTTGCCAAAACTATAGTTTGTTAACAAGAAATTTGTGGAGTGGTTGAAAATGAGTTTTAATGACTCAAACCTAAGTGTATGTACACAAACCTAACTTGTACCTAAGTGTATGTAAGTGTAGAATTGGAATGATTTGACAGGTAGATTTGGAATGATTTGACAGGTAGATTTGGAATGATTTGGAAGGGAGAATTGGAATGATTTGACAGGTAGATTTGGAATGATTTGGAAGGGAGAATTGGAATGATTTGACAGGTAGAACTGGAATGAAATGACAGGTTGAATTTGAAAGATAGAATTATAATGATTTTTACGGGTGGAAATGGAATGATTTGACCGTGTAAGGATTGTCGTTGGGGGAAGGAGAAGAGGACCAAAGTGCAGCGTGGTACGTATTCATAATTATTTGAATAAAGATGAATACTGGAACAAAAACAACAAACTGATAAATGAACAGTTCTGTAAAGGTGCAACAAAAACACTAAACAGAAAATAACTAACCACAACCCATAGTGGGAAAACAGGCAGCCTAAATATGGTTCTCAATCAGAGACAACGACAGACAGCTGTCCCTGATTGAGAACCAGACCCGGCCAAAAACAAAGAAATACAAAAACATAGAAAAAAATAACATAGAACGCCCAACCTAGTCACACAGACCGTTGGAAATGGAATGACATAACCAGTAGAATTGGAATGATTTAACAGTTAGGATTGGTATGATTTAACAGTTAGAATTGGAATGATTTAACAGTTAGAATTGGAATGATTTAACAGGTAGAATTGGTATGATATGACAGGTAGAATTGGTATGATATGACAGGTAGAATTGGAATGATTTAACAGGTAGAATTGGAATGATTTAACAGGTAGAATTGATATGATATGACAGGTAGAATTGGTATGATATGACAGGTAGAATTGGAATGATTTAACAGGTAGAATTGGAATGATTTAACAGGTAGAATTGGAATGATTTAACAGGTAGAATTGGTATGATATGACAGGTAGAATTGGTATGATATGACAGGTAGAATTGGAATGATTTAACAGGTAGAATTGGAATGATTTAACAGTTAGAATTGGAATGATTTAACAGTTAGAATTGGAATGATTTAACAGGTAGAATTGGTATGATATGACAGGTAGAATTGGTATGATATGACAGGTAGAATTGGAATGATTTAACAGGTAGAATTGGAATGATTTAACAGGTAGAATTGGTATGATATGACAGGTAGAATTGATATGATATGACAGGTAGAATTGGTATGATATGACAGGTAGAATTGGAATGATTTAACAGGTAGAATTGGAATGATTTAACAGGTAGAATTGGTATGATTTAACAGTTAGGATTGGTATGATATGACAGGTAGAATTGGAATGATTTAACAGTTAGAATTGGTATGATATGACAGGCAGAATTGGTATGATATGACAGGTAGAATTGGAATGATTTAACAGTTAGAATTGGTATGATATGACAGGCAGAATTGGTATGATATGACAGGTAGAATTGGAATGATTTGACAGGCAGAATTGGTATGATATGACAGGTAGAATTGGAATGATTTAACAGTTAGAATTGGTATGATATGACAGGCAGAATTGGTATGATATGACAGGTAGAATTGGAATGATTTAACAGTTAGAATTGGTATGATATGACAGGCAGAATTGGTACGATTTGACAGGCAGAATTGGTACGATATGACAGGTAGAATTGGAATGATTTAACAGGCAGAATTGGTATGATATGACAGGTAGAATTGGTATGATATGACAGGCAGAATTGGAATGATTTAACAGTTAGAATTGGTATGATATGACAGGTAGAATTGGTATGATATGACAGGCAGAATTGGAATGATTTAACAGGCAGAATTGGTATGATATGACAGGCAGAATTGGTATGATATGACAGGTAGAATTGGAATGATTTAACAGGCAGAATTGGTATGATATGACAGGCAGAATTGGTATGATATGACAGGCAGAATTGGTACGATATGACAGGTAGAATTGGAATGATTTAACAGTTAGGATTGGTATGATATGACAGGCAGAATTGGTATGATATGACAGGCAGAATTGGTATGATATGACAGGCAGAATTGGAATGATTTAACAGGCAGAATTGGTATGATATGACAGGCAGAATTGGTATGATATGACAGGCAGAATTGGTATGATATGACAGGTAGAATTGGAATGATTTAACAGTTAGAATTGGTATGATATGACAGGCAGAATTGGTATGATATGACAGGTAGAATTGGAATGATTTGACAGGCAGAATTGGTATGATATGACAGGTAGAATTGAAATGATTTAACAGTTAGAATTGGTATGATATGACAGGCAGAATTGGTATGATATGACAGGTAGAATTGGAATGATTTAACAGTTAGAATTGGTATGATATGACAGGCAGAATTGGTATGATATGACAGGTAGAATTGGAATGATTTAACAGTTAGAATTGGTATGATATGACAGGCAGAATTGGTATGATATGACAGGTAGAATTGGAATGATTTAACAGTTAGAATTGGTACGATATGACAGGCAGAATTGGTACGATATGACAGGTAGAATTGGAATGATTTAACAGGCAGAATTGGTATGATATGACAGGTAGAATTGGTATGATATGACAGGCAGAATTGGAATGATTTAACAGTTAGAATTGGTATGATATGACAGGTAGAATTGGTATGATATGACAGGCAGAATTGGAATGATTTAACAGGCAGAATTGGTATGATATGACAGGCAGAATTGGTATGATATGACGGGCAGAATTGGAATGATTTAACAGGCAGAATTGGTATGATATGACAGGCAGAATTGGTATGATATGACAGGCAGAATTGGTACGATATGACAGGTAGAATTGGAATGATTTAACAGTTAGGATTGGTATGATATGACAGGCAGAATTGGTATGATATGACAGGCAGAATTGGTATGATATGACAGGCAGAATTGGAATGATTTAACAGGCAGAATTGGTATGATATGACAGGCAGAATTGGTATGATATGACAGGCAGAATTGGTATGATATGACAGGCAGAATTGGAATGATTTAACAGGCAGAATTGGTATGATATGACAGGCAGAATTGGTATGATATGACAGGCAGAATTGGAATGATTTAACAGGCAGAATTGGTATGATATGACAGGCAGAATTGGAATGATTTAACAGGCAGAATTGGTATGATATGACAGGCAGAATTGGTATGATATGACAGGCAGAATTGGAATGATTTAACAGGCAGAATTGGAATGATTTAACAGTTAGAATTGGAATGATTTAACAGTTAGAATTGGAATGATTTAACAGTTAGAATTGGAATGATTTAACAGGTAGAATTGGTATGATATGACAGGTAGAATTGGAATGATATGACAGGTAGAATTGGAATGATTTAACAGGTAGAATTGGAATGATTTAACAGGTAGAATTGGTATGATATGACAGGTAGAATTGATATGATATGACAGGTAGAATTGGTATGATATGACAGGTAGAATTGGAATGATTTAACAGGTAGAATTGGAATGATTTAACAGGTAGAATTGGTATGATTTAACAGTTAGGATTGGTATGATATGACAGGTAGAATTGGAATGATTTAACAGTTAGAATTGGTATGATATGACAGGCAGAATTGGTATGATATGACAGGTAGAATTGGAATGATTTAACAGTTAGAATTGGTATGATATGACAGGCAGAATTGGTATGATATGACAGGTAGAATTGGAATGATTTGACAGGCAGAATTGGTATGATATGACAGGTAGAATTGGAATGATTTAACAGTTAGAATTGGTATGATATGACAGGCAGAATTGGTATGATATGACAGGTAGAATTGGAATGATTTAACAGTTAGAATTGGTATGATATGACAGGCAGAATTGGTATGATATGACAGGCAGAATTGGTATGATATGACAGGTAGAATTGGAATGATTTAACAGGCAGAATTGGTATGATATGACAGGTAGAATTGGTATGATATGACAGGCAGAATTGGAATGATTTAACAGGCAGAATTGGTATGATATGACAGGTAGAATTGGTATGATATGACAGGCAGAATTGGAATGATTTAACAGGCAGAATTGGTATGATATGACAGGCAGAATTGGTATGATATGACAGGTAGAATTGGAATGATTTAACAGGCAGAATTGGTATGATATGACAGGCAGAATTGGTATGATATGACAGGCAGAATTGGTACGATATGACAGGTAGAATTGGAATGATTTAACAGTTAGGATTGGTATGATATGACAGGCAGAATTGGTATGATATGACAGGCAGAATTGGTATGATATGACAGGCAGAATTGGAATGATTTAACAGGCAGAATTGGTATGATATGACAGGCAGAATTGGTATGATATGACAGGCAGAATTGGTATGATATGACAGTTAGAATTGGAATGATTTAACAGTTAGAATTGGTATGATATGACAGGCAGAATTGGTATGATATGACAGGTAGAATTGGAATGATTTGACAGGCAGAATTGGTATGATATGACAGGTAGAATTGGAATGATTTAACAGTTAGAATTGGTATGATATGACAGGCAGAATTGGTATGATATGACAGGTAGAATTGGAATGATTTAACAGTTAGAATTGGTATGATATGACAGGCAGAATTGGTATGATATGACAGGTAGAATTGGAATGATTTAACAGTTAGAATTGGTATGATATGACAGGCAGAATTGGTATGATATGACAGGTAGAATTGGAATGATTTAACAGTTAGAATTGGTATGATATGACAGGCAGAATTGGTACGATATGACAGGCAGAATTGGTACGATATGACAGGTAGAATTGGAATGATTTAACAGGCAGAATTGGTATGATATGACAGGTAGAATTGGTATGATATGACAGGCAGAATTGGAATGATTTAACAGTTAGAATTGGTATGATATGACAGGTAGAATTGGTATGATATGACAGGCAGAATTGGAATGATTTAACAGGCAGAATTGGTATGATATGACAGGCAGAATTGGTATGATATGACGGGCAGAATTGGAATGATTTAACAGGCAGAATTGGTATGATATGACAGGCAGAATTGGTATGATATGACAGGCAGAATTGGTACGATATGACAGGTAGAATTGGAATGATTTAACAGTTAGGATTGGTATGATATGACAGGCAGAATTGGTATGATATGACAGGCAGAATTGGTATGATATGACAGGCAGAATTGGAATGATATGACAGGCAGAATTGGTATGATATGACAGGCAGAATTGGTATGATATTACAGGCAGAATTGGTATGATATGACAGGCAGAATTGGAATGATTTAACAGGCAGAATTGGTATGATATGACAGGCAGAATTGGTACGATATGACAGGCAGAATTGGAATGATTTAACAGGCAGAATTGGTATGATATGACAGGCAGAATTGGAATGATTTAACAGGCAGAATTGGTATGATATGACAGGCAGAATTGGTATGATATGACAGGCAGAATTGGAATGATTTAACAGGCAGAATTGGTATGATATGACAGGCAGAATTGGTATGATATGACAGGTAGAATTGGAATGATTTAACAGTTAGAATTGGTATGATATGACAGGCAGAATTGGTACGATATGACAGGCAGAATTGGTACGATATGACAGGTAGAATTGGAATGATTTAACAGGCAGAATTGGTATGATATGACAGGTAGAATTGGTATGATATGACAGGCAGAATTGGAATGATTTAACAGGCAGAATTGGTATGATATGACAGGTAGAATTGGTATGATATGACAGGCAGAATTGGAATGATTTAACAGGCAGAATTGGTATGATATGACAGGCAGAATTGGTATGATATGACAGGTAGAATTGGAATGATTTAACAGTTAGAATTGGTATGATATGACAGGCAGAATTGGTATGATATGACAGGCAGAATTGGTACGATATGACAGGTAGAATTGGAATGATTTAACAGTTAGGATTGGTATGATATGACAGGCAGAATTGGTATGATATGACAGGCAGAATTGGTATGATATGACAGGCAGAATTGGTATGATATGACAGGCAGAATTGGAATGATTTAACAGGCAGAATTGGTATGATATGACAGGCAGAATTGGTATGATATGACAGGCAGAATTGGTATGATATGACAGGTAGAATTGGAATGATTTAACAGTTAGAATTGGTATGATATGACAGGCAGAATTGGTATGATATGACAGGTAGAATTGGAATGATTTGACAGGCAGAATTGGTATGATATGACAGGTAGAATTGGAATGATTTAACAGTTAGAATTGGTATGATATGACAGGCAGAATTGGTATGATATGACAGGTAGAATTGGAATGATTTAACAGTTAGAATTGGTATGATATGACAGGCAGAATTGGTATGATATGACAGGTAGAATTGGAATGATTTAACAGTTAGAATTGGTATGATATGACAGGCAGAATTGGTATGATATGACAGGTAGAATTGGAATGATTTAACAGTTAGAATTGGTATGATATGACAGGCAGAATTGGTACGATATGACAGGCAGAATTGGTACGATATGACAGGTAGAATTGGAATGATTTAACAGGCAGAATTGGTATGATATGACAGGTAGAATTGGTATGATATGACAGGCAGAATTGGAATGATTTAACAGTTAGAATTGGTATGATATGACAGGTAGAATTGGTATGATATGACAGGCAGAATTGGAATGATTTAACAGGCAGAATTGGTATGATATGACAGGCAGAATTGGTATGATATGACGGGCAGAATTGGAATGATTTAACAGGCAGAATTGGTATGATATGACAGGCAGAATTGGTATGATATGACAGGCAGAATTGGTACGATATGACAGGTAGAATTGGAATGATTTAACAGTTAGGATTGGTATGATATGACAGGCAGAATTGGTATGATATGACAGGCAGAATTGGTATGATATGACAGGCAGAATTGGAATGATTTAACAGGCAGAATTGGTATGATATGACAGGCAGAATTGGTATGATATGACAGGCAGAATTGGTATGATATGACAGTTAGAATTGGAATGATTTAACAGGCAGAATTGGTATGATATGACAGGTAGAATTGGTATGATATGACAGGCAGAATTGGAATGATTTAACAGGCAGAATTGGTATGATATGACAGGCAGAATTGGAATTATTTAACAGGCAGAATTGGTATGATATGACAGGCAGAATTGGTATGATATGACAGGCAGAATTGGAATGATTTAACAGGCAGAATTGGTATGATATGACAGGTAGAATTGGAATGATTTAACAGTTAGAATTGGTATGATATGACAGGTAGAATTGGAATGATTTAACAGGCAGAATTGGTACGATATGACAGGCAGAATTGGTATGATATGACAGGCAGAATTGGTATGATATGACAGGCAGAATTGGTATGATATTACAGGCAGAATTGGTATGATATGACAGGCAGAATTGGAATGATTTAACAGGCAGAATTGGTATGATATGACAGGCAGAATTGGTACGATATGACAGGCAGAATTGGTATGATATGACAGGCAGAATTGGTATGATATGACAGGCAGAATTGGAATGATTTAACAGGCAGAATTGGTATGATATGACAGGCAGAATTGGAATGATTTAACAGGCAGAATTGGTACGATATGACAGGTAGAATTGGAATGATTTAACAGTTAGAATTGGTATGATATGACAGGTAGAATTGGTATGATATGACAGGCAGAATTGGAATGATATGACAGGCAGAATTGGAATGATTTAACAGTTAGAATTGGAATGATTTAACAGTTAGAATTGGAATGATTTAACAGTTAGAATTGGAATGATTTAACAGTTAGAATTGGAATGATTTAACAGTTAGAATTGGAATGATTTAACAGTTAGAATTGGAATGATTTAACAGTTAGAATTGGAATGATATGACAGTTAGAATTGGAATGATTTAACAGTTAGAATTGGAATGATTTAACAGTTAGAATTGGAATGATATGACAGGCAGAATTGGAATGATTTAACAGTTAGAATTGGAATGATTTAACAGTTAGAATTGGAATGATTTAACAGTTAGAATTGGTACGATATGACAGGTAGAATTGGTACGATATGACAGGTAGAATTGGTACGATATGACAGGTAGAATTGGTACGATTTGACAGTTAGAATTGGTATGATATGACAGGTAGAATTGAAATGATTTGACAGTTAGAATTGGTACGATATGACAGGTAGAATTGGTACGATATGACAGGTAGAATTGGTACGATATGACAGGTAGAATTGGAAAGATTTGACAGTTAGAATTGGAATGATTTGACAGTTAGAATTGGTACGATATGACAGGTAGAATTGGTACGATATGACAGGTAGAATTGGTACGATATGACAGGTAGAATTGGAATGATTTGACAGGTAGAATTGAAATAATTTAACAGTTAGAATTGGTATGATATGACAGGTAGAATTGGAATGATTTGACAGGCAGAATTGGAATGATTTGACAGGTAGAATTGGTACGATATGACAGGTAGAATTGGTACGATATGACAGGTAGAATTGGAATGATTTGACAGTTAGAATTGGTATGATATGACAGGTAGAATTGGAATGATTTGACAGTTAGAATTGGTACGATATGACAGGTAGAATTGGTACGATATGACAGGTAGAATTGGTACGATATGACAGGTAGAATTGGAATGATTTAACAGTTAGAATTGGAATGATTTGACAGTTAGAATTGGTACGATATGACAGGTAGAATTGGTACGATATGACAGGTAGAATTGGTACAATATGACAGGTAGAATTGGTACGTTATGACAGGTAGAATTGGAATGATTTGACAGGTAGAATTGGTATGATATGACAGGTAGAATTGGAATGATTTGACAGGTAGAATTGAAATGATTTAACAGTTAGAATTGGAATGATTTAACAGGTAGAATTGGTATGATATGACAGGTAGAATTGGAATGATTTGACAGGTAGAATTGGAATGATTTGACAGGTAGAATTGGTACGATATGACAGGTAGAATTGAAATGATTTAACAGTTAGAATTGGAATGATTTAACAGGTAGAATTGGTATGATATGACAGGTAGAATTGGAATGATTTGACAGGTAGAATTGGTATGATATGACAGGTAGAATTGGAATGATTTGACAGGCAGAATTGGAATGATTTGACAGGTAGAATTGGTACGATACGACAGGTAGAATTGGAATGATTTGACAGTTAGAATTGGAATGATTTGACAGGTAGAATTGGAATGATTTGACAGGCAGAATTGGAATGATTTGACAGGTAGAATTGGTACGATACGACAGGTAGAATTGGAATGATTTGACAGTTAGAATTGGAACATCGCTGGTGTGGGAAGTGGTTTAAACTACAACTCGACCAAAGGACAAGACTATTCCACGTGGAACATTGGCTACACGGATGGAAATGTTTAAAGCCTGAGACTATCGATCACTACAGAGTAAGAGCAAATCTTAGTACGCACAATTAATAGTCTGCAGATAGAAATGACGTAAATCTACAACGAGAATACCGACAACCTCCGGAGCAGCGATTCTATGAGAACATTTCTGAATGGCAGTCTGAAGTATCTATTCTAACCGAGACTTCAATGAAGAGACTCTGATGAACCCTACAGGACATTCCAGGATTCCAACAGAGAAGACAACGCCGTCATGCCGGCGTAAATATATATATATATATACACTGCAATTATTCTCCAAATGAGCGGCCGTTCATGTGCAAAGGATTAGCATTTCAATGGGGCGGCAGCGTAGCCTAGTGGTAAGAGCGTTGGACTAGTAACCGGCAGGTTGCGAGTTCAAACCCCCGAGCTGACAAGGTACAAATCTGTCGTGCTGCCCCTGAACAGGCAGTTAACCCACTGTTCCCAGGCAGTTAACCCACTGTTCCCAGGCAGTTAACCCACTGTTCCCAGGCAGTTAACCCACTGTTCCCAGGCCGTCATTGAAAATAAGAATGTGTTCTTAACTGACTTGCCTGGTTAAATAAAGGTAAAAAAAAAAATGTAATAAATAATTGTAGACTGTGTAATGAATCCATTTGTCTTTCCCGCTCTTTCTCAGTTTTGCCGTTTTCCTTGTGTTCCTCTGTCATATCGACTTCGCCCGCTAGGGACATTTTCTTTGTATCATGTAGCAAACCCACTGTATGAACTAATTGTATGTGTTTTCATGTGTTTCTGTGATTTGATTAGTTAGTTAGTAATTAAATAATTAAGCCAATTTGTATATCCCATAATATATGCTAGGGTTCGTGCAGATAACCAAGAATTTTGCAACGTTTGGAATGAGATTGACGGAAGTTAAAGAATAATAATCTCTATAAGGCTCGATATTCCCTATAGGGTACATTCTATAACGCATGATATTCCCTATAGGGTACATTCTATAAGGCATGATATTCCCTATAGGGTACATTCTATAAGGCATGATATTCCCTATAGGGTACATTCTATAAGGCATGATATTCCCTATAGGGTACATTCTATAAGGCATGATATTCCCTATAGGGTACATTCTATAAGGCACGATATTCCCTATAGGGTATATTCTATAAGGCACGATATTCCCTATAGGGTACATTCTATAAGGCACGATATTCCCTATAGGGTACATACTATAAGGCACGATATTCCCTATAGGGTACATTCTATAAGGCATGATATTCCCTATAGGGTACATTCTATAAGGCATGATATTCCCTATAGGGTACATTCTATAAGGCATGATATTCCCTATAGGGTACATTCTATAAGGCATGATATTCCCAATAGGGTACATTCTATAAGGCATGATATTCCCTATAGGGTACATTCTATAAGGCATGATATTCCCTATAGGGTACATTCTATAAGGCATGATATTCCCTATAGGGTACATTCTATAAGGCATGATATTCCCTATAGGGTACATTCTATAAGGCACGATATTCCCTATAGGGTACATTCTATAAGGCATGATATTCCCTATAGGGTACATTCTATAAGGCATGATATTCCCTATAGGGTACATTCTATAAAGCATGATATTCCCTATAGGGTACATTCTATAAGGTACATTCTATAAGGCATGATATTCCCTATAGGGTACATTCTATAAGGCACGATATTCCCTATAGGGTACATTCTATAAGGCATGATATTCCCTATAGGGTACATTCTATAAGGCACGATATTCCCTATAGTGTATATTCTATAAGGCACGATATTCCCTATAGGGTACATTCTATAAGGCACGATATTCCCTATAGGGTACATACTATAAGGCACGATATTCCCTATAGGGTACATTCTATAAGGCATGATATTCCCTATAGGGTACATTCTATAAGGCATGATATTCCCTATAGGGTACATTCTATAAGGCATGATATTCCCTATAGGGTACATTCTATAAGGCATGATATTCCCTATAGGGTACATTCTATAAGGCATGATATTCCCTATAGGGTACATTCTATAAGGCATGATATTCCCTATAGGGTACATTCTATAAGGCATGATATTCCCTATAGGGTACATTCTATAAGGCATGATATTCCCTATAGGGTACATTCTATAAGGCATGCCTGTGCCATTAAACCCCTACAACTCATCCAGAACGCCGCAGCCCGTCTGGTGTTCAACCTTCCCAAATTCTGTCACGTCACCCCGCTCCTCCGCTCTCTCCACTGGCTTCCAGTTGAAGCTCGCATCCGCTACAAGACCATGGTGCTTGCCTACGGAGCTGTGAGGGGAACGGCACCTCAGTACCTCCAGGCTCTGATCAGGCCCTACACCCAAACAAGGGCACTGCGTTCATCCACCTCTGGCCTGCTCGCCTCCCTACCACTGAGGAAGTACAGTTCCCGCTCAGCCCAGTCAAAACTGTTCGCTGCTCTGGCCCCCAATGGTGGAACAAACTCTCTCACGACGCCAGGACAGCGGAGTCAATCACCACCTTCCGGAGACACCTGAAACCCCACCTCTTTAAGGAATACCTAGGATAGGATAAAGTAATCCTTCTCACCCCCTAAAAGATTTAGATGCACTATTGTAAAGTGGCTGTTCCACTGGATGTCATAAGGTGAATGCACCAATTTGTAAGTCGCTCTGGATAAGAGCGTCTGCTAAATGACTTAAATGTAATGTAAATGCATGATATTCCCTATAGGGTACATTCTATAAGGCATGATATTCCCTATAGGGTACATTCTATAAGGCATGATATTCCCTATAGGGTACATTCTATAAGGCATGATATTCCCTATAGGGTACATTCTATAAGGCATGATATTCCCAATAGGGTACATTCTATAAGGCATGATATTCTCTATAGGGTACATTCTATAAGGCATGATATTCCCTATAGGGTACATTCTATAAGGCATGATATTCCCTATAGGGTACATTCTATAAGGCATGATATTCCCTATAGGGTACATTCTATAAGGCATGATATTCCCTATAGGGTACATTCTATAAGGCATGATATTCCCTATAGGGTACATTCTATAAGGCATGATATTCCCTATAGGGTACATTCTATAAGGCATGATATTCCCTATAGGGTACATTCTATAAGGCATGATATTCCCTATAGGGTACATTCTATAAGGCATGATATTCCCTATAGGGTACATTCTATAAGGCACGATATTCCCTATAGGGTACATTCTATAAGGCATGATATTCCCTATTCCTCATTCCCTAGGTAGTGCACTCATTTTTGACCGTAGGGTGCCATTTGGGATGCAGACAAAGCCACTGGCAACAATGAGGAAGTAGTCCTGATAACAACAGTTGGTCACCACCTCACTTCTCCTTCTCCTTACTGCTGTTTACACAAACCCTGTCTCCTCTTCCCCTCCCCCTTCCCTCCTCTCAAACCCTGTCTCCTCTTCCACTCCCCCTAGCCTCCTCTCAAACCCTGTCTCCTCTTCCACTCCCCCTAGCCTCCTCTCAAACCCTGTCTCCTCTTCCCCTCCCCCTAGCCTCCTCTCAAACCCTGTCTCCTCTTCCACTCCCCCTAGCCACATCTCAAACCCCATCTCTCCCTCCTCTAGCCACATCTCAAACCCCATCTCCCTCCCCTAGCCACATCTCAAACCCCATCTCTCCCTCCCTCTAGCCACATCTCAAACCCCATCTCTCCCTCCCTAGCCACATCTCAAACCCCATCTCTCCCTCCCTCTAGCAACATCTCAAACCCCATCTCTCCTCCCCTAGCCACATCTCAAACCCCATCTCTCCTCCCTCTAGCCACATCTCAAACCCCATCTCCCTCCCTCTAGCCACATCTCAAACCCCATCTCTCCCTCCCCTAGCCACATCTCAAACCCCATCTCTCCCTCCCCTAGCCACATCACAAACCCCATCTCTCCCTCCCTCTAGCCACATCTCAAACCCCATCTCTCCCTCCCTCTAGCCACATCTCAAACCCCATCTCCCTCCCTCTAGCCACATCTCAAACCCCATCTCCCTCCCTCTAGCCACATCTCAAACTCCATCTCCTCCCTCTAGCCACATCTCAAACCCCATCTCCCTCCCTCTAGCCACATCTCAAACCCCATCTCACTCCCTCTAGCCACATCTCAAACCCCATCTCCTCCCTCTAGCCACATCTCAAACCCCATCTCCCTCCCTCTAGCCACATCTCAAACCCCATCTCTCCCTCCCTCTAGCCTCATCTCAAACCCCATCTCCCTCCCTCTAGCCTCATCTCAAACCCCATCTCCCTCCCTCTAGCCACATCTCAAACCCCATCTCCCTCCCTCTAGCTACATCTCAAACCCCATCTCCCTCCCTCTAGCCACATCTCAAACCCCATCTCCCTCCCTCTAGCCACATCTCAAACCCCATCTCCCTCCCTCTAGCCACATCTCAAACCCCATCTCCCTCCCTCTAGCCACATCTCAAACCCCATCTCTCCCTCCCCCTAGCCACATCTCAAACCCCATCTCTCCCTCCCCTAGCCACATCTCAAACCCCATCTCTCCCTCCCCCTCTAGCCACATCTCAAACCCCATCTCCCTCCCTCTAGCCACATCTCAAACTCCATCTCCCTCCCTCTAGCCACATCTCAAACCCCATCTCCCTCCCTCTAGCCACATCTCAAACCCCATCTCCCTCCCTCTAGCCACATCTCAAACCCCATCTCCCTCCCTCTAGCCACATCTCAAACCCCATCTCCCTCCCTCTAGCCACATCTCAAACCCCATCTCTCCCTCCCTCTAGCCTCATCTCAAACCCCATCTCCCTCCCTCTAGCCTCATCTCAAACCCCATCTCCCTCCCTCTAGCCACATCTCAAACCCCATCTCCTCCCTCTAGCTACATCTCAAACCCCATCTCCCTCCCTCTAGCCACATCTCAAACCGCATCTCCCTCCCTCTAGCCACATCTCAAACCCCATCTCCCTCCCTCTAGCCACATCTCAAACCCTATCTCCCTCCCTCTAGCCACATCTCAAACCCCATCTCTCCCTCCTCTAGCCACATCTCAAACCCCATCTCTCCCTCCTCTAGCCACATCTCAAACCCCATCTCTCCCTCCCCTAGCCACATCTCAAACCCTATCTCCCTCCCTAGCCACATCTCAAACCCCATCTCTCCCTCCTCTAGCCACATCTCAAACCCCATCTCTCCCTCCCTCTAGCCACATGTCAAACCCCATCTCTCCCTCCCCTAGCCACATCTCAAACCCCATCTCTCCCTCCTCTAGCCACATCTCAAACCCCATCTCTCCCTCCTCTAGCCACACCTCAAACCCCGTCTCTCCCTCCTCTAGCCACATCTCAAACCCCATCTCTCCCTCCCTCTAGCCACATCTCAAACCCCATCTCTCCCTCCTCTAGCCACATCTCAAACCCCATCTCTCCCTCCTCTAGCCACATCTCAAACCCCATCTCTCCCTCCTCTAGCCACATCTCAAACCCCATCTCCCTCCCTCTAGCCACATCTCAAACCCCATCTCCCTCCCTCTAGCCACATCTCAAACCCTATCTCCCTCCCTCGAGCCACATCTCAAACCCCATCTCCCTCCCTCTAGCCTCATCTCAAACCCCATCTCTCCCTCCCTCTAGCCACATCTCAAACCCCATCTCTCCTCCTCTAGCCACATCTCAAACCCCATCTCCCTCCTCTAGCCACATCTCAAACCCCATCTCTCCCTCCCCTAGCCACATCTCAAACCCCATCTCTCCCTCCTCTAGCCACATCTCAAACCCCATCTCTCCCTCCTCTAACCACATCTCAAACCCCATCTCTCCCTCCCTAGCCACATCTCAAACCCCATCTCTCCCTCCTCTAGCCACATCTCAAACCCCATCTCCCTCCCTCTAGCCACATCTCAAACCCCATCTCCCTCCCTCTAGCCACATCTCAAACCCCATCTCCCTCCCTCTAGCCACATCTCAAACCCCATTTCCCTCCCTCTAGCCACATCTCAAACCCCATCTCCCTCCCTCTAGCCACATCTCAAACCCCATCTCTCCCTCCCTCTAGCCACATCTCAAACCCCATCTCCCTCCCTCTAGCCACATCTCAAACCCCATCTCCCTCCCTCTAGCCACATCTCAAACCCCATCTCTCCCTCCCTCTAGCCTCATCTCAAACCCCATCTCCCTCCCTCTAGCCACATCTCAAACCCCATCTCCCTCCCTCTAGCTACATCTCAAACCCCATCTCCCTCCCTCTAGCCACATCTCAAACCCCATCTCCCTCCCTCTAGCTACATCTCAAACCCCATCTCCCTCCCTCTAGCCACATCTCAAACCCCATCTCCCTCCCTCTAGCCACATCTCAAACCCCATCTCCCTCCTCTAGCCACATCTCAAACCCTATCTCCCCCCCTCTAGCCACATCTCAAACCCCATCTCTCCCTCCTCTAGCCACATCTCAAACCCCATCTCTCCCTCCTCTAGCCACATCTCAAACCCCATCTCTCCCTCCTCTAGCCACATCTCAAACCCCATCTCTCCCTCCCCTAGCCACATCTCAAACCCTATCTCCCTCCCCTAGCCACATCTCAAACCCCATCTCTCCCTCCTCTAGCCACATCTCAAACCCCATCTCTCCCTCCCTAGCCACATCTCAAACCCTATCTCCCTCCCTCTAGCCACATCTCAAACCCCATCTCTCCCTCCTCTAGCCACATCTCAAACCCCATCTCCCTCCCTCTAGCCACATCTCAAACCCCATCTCTCCCTCCCTAGCCACATCTCAAACCCCATCTCCCTCCTCTAGCCACATCTCAAACCCCATCTCCCTCCTCTAGCCACATCTCAAACCCCATCTCCCTCCTCTAGCCACATCTCAAACCCCATCTCCCTCCTCTAGCCACATCTCAAACCCCATCTCTCCCTCCCTCTAGCCACATCTCAAACCCCATCTCTCCCTCCTCTAGCCACATCTCAAACCCCATCTCTCCCTCCTCTAGCCACATCTCAAACCCCATCTCTCCCTCCTCTAGCCACATCTCAAACCCCATCTCTCCCTCCCTAGCCACATCTCAAACCCCATCTCCCTCCTCTAGCCACATCTCAAACCCCATCTCCCTCCTCTAGCCACATCTCAAACCCCATCTCCCTCCCTCTAGCCACATCTCAAACCCCATCTCCCTCCTCTAGCCACATCTCAAACCCCATCTCCCTCCTCTAGCCACATCTCAAACCCCATCTCCCTCCTCTAGCCACATCTCAAACCCCATCTCCCTCCCTCTAGCCACATCTCAAACCCCATCTCCCTCCTCTAGCCACATCTCAAACCCCATCTCTCCCTCCCCTAGCCACATCTCAAACCCCATCTCTCCCTCCTCTAGCCACATCTCAAACCCCATCTCCCTCCCTCTAGCCTCATCTCAAACCCCATCTCTCCCTCCCTCTAGCCACATCTCAAACCCCATCTCTCCCTCCCCTAGCCACATCTCAAACCCCATCTCTCCCTCCTCTAGCCACATCTCAAACACCATCTCTCCCTCCCTCTAGCCACATCTCAAACCCCATCTCCCTCCTCTAGCCACATCTCAAACCCCATCTCTCCCTCCCTAGCCACATCTCAAACCCCATCTCTCCCTCCTCTAGCCACATCTCAAACCCCATCTCCCTCCTCTAGCCACATCTCAAACCCCATCTCCCTCCCTCTAGCCACATCTCAAACCCCATCTCTCCCTCCCTAGCCACATCTCAAACCCCATCTCTCCCTCCTCTAGCCACATCTCAAACCCCATCTCTCCCTCCTCTAGCCACATCTCAAACCCCATCTCTCCTCCCTCTAGCCACATCTCAAACCCCATCTCTCCCTCCTCTAGCCACATCTCAAACCCCATCTCTCCCTCCTCTAGCCACATCTCAAACCCCATCTCTCCCTCCCTCTAGCCACATCTCAAACCCCATCTCTCCTCCCTCTAGCCACATCTCAAACCCCATCTCCCCCCTCTAGCCACATCTCAAACCCCATCTCCCTCCCTCTAGCCACATCTCAAACCCCATCTCTCCCTCCCTAGCCACATCTCAAACCCCATCTCTCCCTCCTCTAGCCACATCTCAAACCCCATCTCCCTCCCTCTAGCCACATCTCAAACCCCATCTCCTCCCTCTAGCCACATCTCAAACCCCATCTCTCCCTCCTCTAGCCACATCTCAAACCCCATCTCTCCCTCCTCTAGCCACATCTCAAACCCCATCTCTCCCTCCTCTAGCCACATCTCAAACCCCATCTCTCCTCCCTCTAGCCACATCTCAAACCCCATCTCTCCCTCCTCTAGCCACATCTCAAACCCCATCTCCCTCCCTCTAGCCACATCTCAAACCCCATCTCTCCCTCCCCTAGCCACATCTCAAACCCCATCTCTCCCTCCTCTAGCCACATCTCAAACCCCATCTCCCTCCCCTAGCCACATCTCAAACCCCATCTCCCTCCCCTAGCCACATCTCAAACCCTATCTCCCTCCCTCTAGCCACATCTCAAACCCCATCTCTCCCTCCCTAGCCACATCTCAAACCCCATCTCTCCCTCCCTAGCCACATCTCAAACCCCATCTCTCCCTCCTCTAGCCACATCTCAAACCCCATCTCCCCTCCTCTAGCCACATCTCAAACCCCATCTCCCTCCTCTAGCCACATCTCAAACCCCATCTCTCCTCCTCTAGCCACATCTCAAACCCCATCTCTCCCTCCCCTAGCCACATCTCAAACCCCATCTCTCCCTCCCTCTAGCCACATCTCAAACCCCATCTCTCCCTCCCTCTAGCCACATCTCAAACCCTATCTCCCCCTCTAGCCACATCTCAAACCCTATCTCCCTCCCTCTAGCCACATCTCAAACCCTATCTCCCTCCCTCTAGCCACATCTCAAACCCTATCTCCCTCCCTCTAGCCACATCTCAAACCCCATCTCCCTCCCTCTAGCCACATCTCAAACCCCATCTCTCCCTCCCCTAGCCACATCTCAAACCCCATCTCTCCCTCCCTCTAGCCACATCTCAAACCCCATCTCCCCTCCCTCTAGCCACATCTCAAACCCCATCTCCCTCCTCTAGCCACATCTCAAACCCCATCCCCTCTCCACATCTCCCCCATCTCCTCCTCCCTAGCCACATCTCAAACCCCATCTCTCCCTCCTCTAGCCACATCTCAAACCCCATCTCTCCTCCCTCTAGCCACATCTCAAACCCCATCTCCTCCCCCACATCTAGCCCTACATCTCAAACCCTATCTCCCCCCTCTAGCCACATCTCAAACCCTATCTCCCTCCCTCTAGCCACATCTCAAACCCTATCTCCTCCCTCTAGCCACATCTCAAACCCCATCTCCTCCTCTAGCCACATCTCAAACCCCATCTCCCTCCTCTAGCCACATCTCAAACCCCATCTCCCCCCTCTAGCCACATCTCAAACCCCATCTCCCCCATCCCTCTAGCCACATCTCAAACCCCATCTCCCTCCCTCTAGCCACATCTCAAACCCCATCTCCCTCCCTCTAGCCACATCTCAAACCCCATCTCCTCCCTCTAGCCACATCTCAAACCCCATCTCCCTCCCTCTAGCCACATCTCAAACCCCATCTCCCTCCCTCTAGCCACATCTCAAACCCCATCTCCCTCCCTCTAGCCACATCTCAAACCCCATCTCCTCCCTCTAGCCACATCTCAAACCCCATCTCCCTCCCTCTAGCCACATCTCAAACCCCATCTCCCTCCCCTCTAGCCACATCTCAAACCCCATCTCTCCCTCCCTCCCTCTAGCCTCATCTCAAACCCCATCTCCCTCCCTCTAGCCTCATCTCAAACCCCATCTCTCCCTCCCCTCTAGCCACATCTCAAACCCCATCTCTCCCTCCCTCTAGCCACATCTCAAACCCCATCTCTCCCTCCTCTAGCCACATCTCAAACCCTATCTCCCTCCCTCTAGCCACATCTCAAACCCTATCTCCCTCCCTCTAGCCACATCTCAAACCCCATCTCCTCCCCTCTAGCCACATCTCAAACCCCATCTCCCTCCCTCTAGCCACATCTCAAACCCCATCTCCCTCCCTCTAGCCACATCTCAAACCCTATCTCCCTCCCTCGAGCCACATCTCAAACCCCATCTCCCTCCCTCTAGCCTCATCTCAAACCCCATCTCTCCCTCCCTCTAGCCACATCTCAAACCCCATCTCTCCCTCCCTCTAGCCACATCTCAAACCACATCTCTCCCTCCTCTAGCCACACCTCAAACCCCATCTCCTCCTCTAGCCACATCTCAAACCCCATCTCTCCTCCCCTAGCCACATCTCAAACCCCATCTCTCCCTCCTCTAGCCACATCTCAAACCCCCATCTCTCCCTCCTCTAGCCACATCTCAAACCCCATCTCTCCCTCCTCTAGCCACATCTCAAACCCCATCTCCCTCCTCTAGCCACATCTCAAACCCCATCTCCCTCCCTCTAGCCACATCTCAAACCCCATCTCCCTCCCTCTAGCCACATCTCAAACCCTATCTCCCTCCCTCGAGCCACATCTCAAACCCCATCTCCCTCCCTCTAGCCTCATCTCAAACCCCATCTCTCCCTCCCTCTAGCCACATCTCAAACCCCATCTCTCCCTCCTCTAGCCACATCTCAAACCCCATCTCCCTCCTCTAGCCACATCTCAAACCCCATCTCTCCCTCCCCTAGCCACATCTCAAACCCCATCTCTCCCTCCTCTAGCCACATCTCAAACCCCATCTCTCCCTCCCTCTAGCCACATCTCAAACCCCATCTCTCCCTCCCCAAGCCACATCTCAAACCCCATCCTCCCTCCTCTATCTCAAACCCCCATCTCCCTCCTCTAGCCACATCTCAAACCCCATCTCCCTCCTCCTCTCAGCCCCATCTCCCTCCCTCTATCTCAAACCCCATCTCCCTCCCTCTAGCCACATCTCAAACCCCATCTCCTCCCTCTAGCCACATCTCAAACCCCATCTCCCTCCCTCTAGCCACATCTCAAACCCCATCTCCCTCCCTCTAGCCACATCTCAAACCCCATCTCCCTCCCTCTAGCCACATCTCAAACCCCATCTCCCTCCCTCTAGCCACATCTCAAACCCCATCTCCCCCATCTCCCCCCATCCCTCTAGCCACATCTCAAACCCCATCTCCCTCCCTCTAGCCACATCTCAAACCCCATCTCAAGCCACATCTCAAACCCCATCTCCCTCCCTCTAGCCCCATCTCAAACCCCATCTCCCTCCCTCTAGCCACATCTCAAACCCCATCTCCTCCCTCTAGCTACATCTCAAACCCCATCTCCCTCCCTCTAGCCACATCTCAAACCCCATCTCCCTCCCTCTAGCCACATCTCAAACCCCATCTCCCTCCCTCTAGCCACATCTCAAACCCTATCTCCCTCCCTCTAGCCACATCTGAAACCCCATCTCTCCCTCCTCTAGCCACATCTCAAACCCCATCTCTCCCTCCTCTAGCCACATCTCAAACCCCATCTCTCCCTCCCTAGCCACATCTCAAACCCTATCTCCCTCCCCTAGCCACATCTCAAACCCCATCTCTCCCTCCCTAGCCACATCTCAAACCTCATCTCTCCCTCCTCTAGCCACATCTCAAACCCCATCTCTCCCTCCTCTAGCCACATCTCAAACCCTATCTCCCTCCCTCTAGCCACATCTCAAACCCCATCTCTCCCTCCTCTAGCCACATCTCAAACCCCATCTCCTCCCTCTAGCCACATCTCAAACCCCATCTCTCCCTCCTCTAGCCACATCTCAAACCCCATCTCCCTCCTCTAGCCACATCTCAAACCCCATCTCCTCCTCTAGCCACATCTCAAACCCCATCTCCCTCCCTCTAGCCACATCTCAAACCCCATCTCCCTCCTCTAGCCACATCTCAAACCCCATCTCCCTCCTCTAGCCACATCTCAAACCCCATCTCCCTCCCTCTAGCCACATCTCAAACCCCATCTCCTCCCTCTAGCCACATCTCAAACCCCATCTCCCTCCTCTAGCCACATCTCAAACCCCATCTCCCTCCCTCTAGCCACATCTCAAACCCCATCTCCCTCCCTCTAGCCACATCTCAAACCCTATCTCCCTCCCTCTAGCCACATCTCAAACCCCATCTCCCTCCCTCTAGCCTCATCTCAAACCCCATCTCTCCTCCCTCTAGCCACATCTCAAACCCCATCTCTCCCTCCCTCTAGCCACATCTCAAACCCCATCTCTCCCTCCCTCTAGCCACATCTCAAACCCTATCTCCCCCTCTAGCCACATCTCAAACCCTATCTCCCTCCCTCTAGCCACATCTCAAACCCTATCTCCCTCCCTCTAGCCACATCTCAAACCCTATCTCCTCCCTCTAGCCACATCTCAAACCCCATCTCCCTCCCTCTAGCCACATCTCAAACCCCATCTCTCCTCCTCTAGCCACATCTCAAACCCCATCTCTCCCTCCCTAGCCACATCTCAAACCCCATCTCTCCCTCCCTCTAGCCACATCTCAAACCCCATCTCTCCCTCCCTCTAGCCACATCTCAAACCCTATCTCCCCCCTCTAGCCACATCTCAAACCCTATCTCCCTCCCTCTAGCCACATCTCAAACCCTATCTCCCTCCCTCTAGCCACATCTCAAACCCTATCTCCCTCCCTCTAGCCACATCTCAAACCCCATCTCCCTCCCTCTAGCCACATCTCAAACCCCATCTCTCCCTCCCTAGCCACATCTCAAACCCCATCTCTCCCTCCCTCTAGCCACATCTCAAACCCCATCTCCCTCCTCTAGCCACATCTCAAACCCCATCTCCTCCTCTAGCCACATCTCAAACCCCATCTCTCCCTCCCTCTAGCCACATCTCAAACCCCATCTCTCCCTCCCTAGCCACATCTCAAACCCCATCTCTCCCTCCCTCTAGCCACATCTCAAACCCCATCTCTCCCTCCCTCTAGCCACATCTCAAACCCTATCTCCCCCTCTAGCCACATCTCAAACCCTATCTCCCTCCCTCTAGCCACATCTCAAACCCTATCTCCTCCCTCTAGCCACATCTCAAACCCTATCTCCCTCCCTCTAGCCACATCTCAAACCCCATCTCCCTCCCTCTAGCCACATCTCAAACCCCATCTCCCTCCCTCTAGCCACATCTCAAACCCCATCTCCCTCCCTCTAGCCACATCTCAAACCCCATCTCCTCCCAATAGCCACATCTCAAACCCTATCTCCCTCCCTCTAGCCACATCTCAAACCCCATCTCCTCCCTCTAGCCACATCTCAAACCCCATCTCCTCCCTCTAGCCACATCTCAAACCCCATCTCCTCCCTCTAGCCACATCTCAAACCCCATCTCCTCCTCTAGCCACATCTCAAACCCCATCTCCTCCCTCTAGCCACATCTCAAACCCCATCTCCTCCCTCTAGCCACATCTCAAACCCCATCTCCCTCCCTCTAGCCACATCTCAAACCCCATCTCCCTCCCTCTAGCCACATCTCAAACCCCATCTCCCTCCCTCTAGCCACATCTCAAACCCCATCTCTCCCTCCCTCTAGCCTCATCTCAAACCCCATCTCCTCCCTCTAGCCACATCTCAAACCCCATCTCCCTCCTCTAGCCACATCTCAAACCCCATCTCCCTCCCCTAGCCACATCTCAAACCCCATCTCCCTCCCTCTAGCCACATCTCAAACCCCATCTCTCCCTCCCCTAGCCACATCTCAAACCCCATCTCTCCCTCCCCTAGCCACATCTCAAACCCCATCTCTCCTCCCTCTAGCCACATCTCAAACCCCATCTCCCTCCTCTAGCCACATCTCAAACCCCATCTCCCTCCTCTAGCCACATCTCAAACCCCATCTCTCCCTCCCTCTAGCCACATCTCAAACCCCATCTCTCCCTCCCCTAGCCACATCTCAAACCCCATCTCTCCCTCCCTCTAGCCACATCTCAAACCCCATCTCTCCTCCCTCTAGCCACATCTCAAACCCTATCTCCCCCTCTAGCCACATCTCAAACCCTATCTCCCTCCCTCTAGCCACATCTCAAACCCTATCTCCTCCCTCTTGCCACATCTCAAACCCTATCTCCTCCCTCTAGCCACATCTCAAACCCCATCTCCCTCCCTCTAGCCACATCTCAAACCCCATCTCTCCCTCCCTAGCCACATCTCAAACCCCATCTCTCCCTCCCTCTAGCCACATCTCAAACCCCATCTCCCTCCTCTCGCCACATCTCAAACCCCATCTCCCTCCACATCTCAAACCCCATCTCTCCCTCCCTCTAGCCACATCTCAAACCCCATCTCTCCTCCCTCTAGCCACATCTCAAACCCTATCTCCCCCTCTAGCCACATCTCAAACCCTATCTCCTCCCTCTAGCCACATCTCAAACCCTATCTCCCTCCCTCTAGCCACATCTCAAACCCTATCTCCCTCCCTCTAGCCACATCTCAAACCCCATCTCCTCCCTCTAGCCACATCTCAAACCCCATCTCCCTCCCTCTAGCCACATCTCAAACCCCATCTCCTCCCTCTAGCCACATCTCAAACCCCATCTCCCTCCCTCTAGCCACATCTCAAACCCCATCTCTCCCTCCCTCTAGCCTCATCTCAAACCCCATCTCCCTCCCTCTAGCCTCATCTCAAACCCCATCTCTCCCTCCCTCTAGCCACATCTCAAACCCCATCTCTCCCTCCTCTAGCCACATCTCAAACCCCATCTCTCCCTCCTCTAGCCACATCTCAAACCCTATCTCCCTCCCTCTAGCCACATCTCAAACCCTATCTCCCTCCCTCTAGCCACATCTCAAACCCCATCTCCTCCCTCTAGCCACATCTCAAACCCCATCTCCTCCCTCTAGCCACATCTCAAACCCCATCTCCCTCCCTCTAGCCACATCTCAAACCCTATCTCCCTCCCTCGAGCCACATCTCAAACCCCATCTCCCTCCCTCTAGCCACATCTCAAACCCCATCTCTCCCTCCTCTAGCCACATCTCAAACCCCATCTCCCTCCCTCTAGCCACATCTCAAACCCCATCTCTCCCTCCTCTAGCCACATCTCAAACCCCATCTCCCTCCTCTAGCCACATCTCAAACCCCATCTCCCTCCTCTAGCCACATCTCAAACCCCATCTCCCTCCTCTAGCCACATCTCAAACCCCATCTCCCTCCTCTAGCCACATCTCAAACCCCATCTCCCTCCCTCTAGCCACATCTCAAACCCCATCTCCCTCCTCTAGCCACATCTCAAACCCCATCTCCCTCCCTCTAGCCACATCTCAAACCCCATCTCCTCCCTCTAGCCACATCTCAAACCCTATCTCCTCCCTCTAGCCACATCTCAAACCCCATCTCCTCCCTCTAGCCTCATCTCAAACCCCATCTCTCCCTCCCTCTAGCCACATCTCAAACCCCATCTCTCCCTCCTCTAGCCACATGTCAAACCCCATCTCCCTCCTCTAGCCACATCTCAAACCCCATCTCTCCCTCCCCTAGCCACATCTCAAACCCCATCTCTCCCTCCTCTAGCCACATCTCAAACCCCATCTCTCCCTCCCTCTAGCCACATCTCAAACCCCATCTCTCCCTCCCCTAGCCACATCTCAAACCCCATCTCTCCCTCCTCTAGCCACATCTCAAACCCCATCTCCCTCCCTCTAGCCACATCTCAAACCCCATCTCCCTCCCTCTAGCCACATCTCAAACCCCATCTCTCCCTCCCTAGCCACATCTCAAACCCCATCTCTCCCTCCTCTAGCCCCCTCTCAAACCCCATCTCTCCCTCCTCTAGCCACATCTCAAACCCCATCTCTCCTCCCTCTAGCCACATCTCAAACCCCATCTCTCCCTCCTCTAGCCACATCTCAAACCCCATCTCCTCCCTCTAGCCACATCTCAAACCCCATCTCTCCCTCCCCTAGCCACATCTCAAACCCCATCTCTCCCTCCCTCTAGCCACATCTCAAACCCCATCTCCCTCCTCTAGCCACATCTCAAACCCCATCTCCCTCCCCTAGCCACATCTCAAACCCCATCTCCCTCCCTCTAGCCACATCTCAAACCCCATCTCTCCCTCCCTAGCCACATCTCAAACCCCATCTCTCCCTCCCTCTAGCCACATCTCAAACCCCATCTCCCTCCTCTAGCCACATCTCAAACCCTATCTCCCCCCTCTAGCCACATCTCAAACCCTATCTCCCTCTAGCCACATCTCAAACCCTATCTCCCTCCCTCTAGCCACATCTCAAACCCTATCTCCTCCCCTCTAGCCACATCTCAAACCCTATCTCCCTCCCCTAGCCACATCTCAAACCCCATCTCTCCTCCCTCTAGCCACATCTCAAACCCCATCTCTCCTCCTCCTAGCCTCATCTCTCCTCCCCTAGCCTCATCTCTCCTCCCCTAGCCTCATCTCTCCTCCCCCTAGCCTCATCTCTCCTCCCCTAGCCTCATCTCTCCTCCCCCTAGCCTCATCTCTCCTCCCCCTAGCCTCATCTCTCCTCCCCTTGCCTCATCTCTCCTCCCCTTGCCTCATCTCTCCTCCCCCTAGCCTCATCTCTCCTCCCCCTAGCCTCATCTCTCCTCCCCCTAGCCTCATCTCTCCTCCCCCTAGCCTCATCTCTCCTCCCCCTAGCCTCATCTCTCCTCCCCCTAGCCTCATCTCTCCTCCCCCTTGCCTCATCTCTCCTCCCCCTAGCCACATCTCCAACCCTGTTACAGTCATAAAATTAACTGAGATAAGAGCGAGAAACTCATAGTGTAACCTTAATGTTCACAATGCTCAGGGTTCGTATACATAGTGTCTTGGAATAGGAGTACTGATCTAGGATCAGCTTCCCCCTGTACATGTAATAATGTGATTTATGAAGCAAATCTGATCCTAGATCAGCATTGTTACCCCTCATCGTGTAACCGAATGACAAAGACTACTGTGGAATCAAAATGTTGTATGTTAGCAGGAATAAACCTGTGAAAGGAGGAGAAATACTGTGTGTGTCTGGGCCTCTCATTCATATATCTCAGCATTGTGTTTTAGCATTCATTTAATACTGTGTGTGTCTGGGCCTCTCATTCATATATCTCAGCATTGTGTTTTAGCATTAATTTAATACTGTGTGTGTCTGGGCCTCTCATTCATATATCTCAGCATCATGTTTTAGCCGAACACTGGTATTCTCAAATTGAGGACATATCATAATTTTTTCAACTAAGGATTATCATTCTTAATGTAAAAATGTAAAGATTAATAAAAGGTCACAGGTTATATGTTTGAGGTCAAACCGTTTAATTCTGGCCCTACTGGCTGCTACTATGCTTTGACAGGTCAGAGGTCAGACCCTCTATTGCTGGGCTCTACCAGCTTCTACAACGCTTTGGACAGGTCAAGGTAAAGGGTTAGAGGTCAGGGTGAAAGGTCAGAGGTCACACCCTCTACTGCTGGGCTCTACCAGCTCCTACTATGCTTTGGACAGGTCAAGGTAAAGGGTTAGAGGTCAGGGTGAAAGGTCAGAGGTCACACCCTCTACTGCTAGGCTCTACCAGCTTCTACAACGCTTTGGACGGGTCAAGGTAAAGGGTTAGAGGTCAGGGTGAAAGGTCAGAGGTCACACCCTCTACTGCTGGGCTCTACCAGCTCCTACTATGCTTTGGACAGGTCAAGGTAAAGGGTTAGAGGTCAGGGTGAAAGGTCAGAGGTCACAACCTCTACTACTGGGTTCTACCAGCTCCTACAACGCTTTGGACAGGTCAAGGTAAAGGGTTAGAGGTCAGAGTGAAAGGTCAGAGGTCAGACCCTCTACTGCTAGGCTCTACCAGCTTCTACAACGCTTTGGACGGGTCAAGGTAAAGGGTTAGAGGTCAGGGTGAAAGGTCAGAGGTCAGACCCTCTACTGCTGGGCTCTTCCAGCTCCTACAACGCTTTGGACGGGTCAAGGTAAAGGGTTAGAGGTCAGGATTCAGATTAGTCTGATTATTCAGTGGTAATGTTCAGTAGATTTCAGCTAGTTGTGTTGATTATCAGAACTGAATAACCAATCCCTCCAGAATTTTGTGGCAGCAATTCTGACATTTTTTGTTGCATGGAATGGTTTTGTCCAATTTGTCACAAAAACGTGCTGACGAGGAAAAGAGTTTGTTGCCTTGTGGCTTGACTGAACGATATTATGCGGCAAATGTGTGGTGATTGGTTGAAATTGTGAGCCCTCTTTTCGTAGTGTGGTGATGGGTCAGTTTTCTGCAATAATATTGTGATGATTTGCCTGTTTTATGTTGTAATAATGCAGTGATTGGTCCATCCTGGAGGGACGGAGTAAAGCTTGTGTTGTGTGTGATTGACAGGGGGGCTTCGCCACTGTATCTCAGGAGAGGATTAATTCACCTTCCTGTCTGAGCACGCTCCTCAGATCTATTAGGTCATGGAAGATGCTCTTACTCTGCACGGCGAGATGGACATCGAAGACATCAAGATCTCTACCCAGCCTCCTAGCAACTCTTCTTCTCCTCACCTCTACTCCCTCATTCTTCCTCCTCTCCTCAGCTTCCACATAACTCCTCCTCACCTCAACTTCCTTAATTCCTCTACCTCCTCACACCTCCTCGTCTTCTCCTCATCCTCCTAACAAACACAGAGTCCACACCCGCTCCCTGATCGACCTATCAGACAGACCCACTGCCCTCCTCTACCAATGAGAAACAACCTCTTAACCAGCCCTCCAATCATAACTCCTGTTACTGAACTGGTTCTGGGGCCTGAGCCAATGGCTGACTCTGATTGTGATCTGTATGCCACTATAGAGGACCACCTCCTCCCCAGAATGAAGCACCCGCCAGCCCCACTCAGCATGCAGCACCGCCTGCATCTCTATGAGGAGGAAGAAGGAAGAAGAGAGGTGTCACTCTTTGGATACTGTCGACCTGAACAAACTGGGGCTGGGTACAGGGCTGGGGTGAGGCTGGGAGAGGGGTCTCCTTATTACAACCTGAGAAGGGGTATTATTAGGAGGGCAGAAGAGAAGAAGGAGAGAGAGAGAGAGCGGATGTGGGTTAGCTCAAAGTGTGTCTATGCTTTAGTGACCCAACCACTGGGCCCTGCCTCAATCCCAAACCCAGTCCCGATCTGTGCCAAACCTGTCCCACCTGCAGGCCCAGCTACAGTGAGAAGAAGAGATGGGCTCGGGTGGCTCCATCACCCCCACTGGGGGTCCATATCAGTTTTAAACAGAAGCTCTCTGACATTGTGTGTAAGGATCGGGCTTCCAACCCCCCCAGCCCTGCCTACCCCCCCCTGGCCACAGTGACACCAAGAGGCAGTGAATACTAATGTGTACCGTCACTAAAAAACAGTGACTGTTATACCAGCTCTATCAGGTCCATCAGAACTAGAAGACATGGGGAGGTGACTGTTATACCAGCTCTATCAGGTCCATCAGAACTAGAAGGGGAGGTGACTGTTATACCAGCTCTATCAGGTCCATCAGAACTAGAAGACATGGGGAGGTGACTGTTATACCAGCTCTATCAGGTCCATCAGAACTAGAAGACATGGGGAGGTGACTGTTATACCAGCTCTATCAGGTCCATCAGAACTAGAAGACATGGGGAGGTGACTGTTATACCAGCTCTATCAGGTCCATCAGAACTAGAAGACATGGGGAGGTGACTGTTATACCAGCTCTATCAGGTCCATCAGAACTAGAAGACATGGGGAGGTGACTGTTATACCAGCTCTATCAGGTCCATCAGAACTAGAAGACGTGGGGAGGTGACTGTTATACCAGCTCTATCAGGTCCATCAGAACTAGAAGACATGGGGAGGTGACTGTTATACCAGCTCTATCAGGTCCATCAGAACTAGAAGGGGAGGTGACTGTTATACCAGCTCTATCAGGTCCATCAGAACTAGAAGACATGGGGAGGTGACTGTTATACCAGCTCTATCAGGTCCATCAGAACTAGAAGACATGGGGAGGTGACTGTTATACCAGCTCTATCAGGTCCATCAGAACTAGAAGACATGGGGAGGTGACTGTTATACCAGCTCTATCAGGTCCATCAGAACTAGAAGGGGAGGTGACTGTTATACCAGCTCTATCAGGTCCATCAGAACTAGAAGACATGGGGAGGTGACTGTTATACCAGCTCTATCAGGTCCATCAGAACTAGAAGACATGGGGAGGTGACTGTTATACCAGCTCTATCAGGTCCATCAGAACTAGAAGACATGGGGAGGTGACTGTTATACCAGCTCTATCAGGTCCATCAGAACTAGAAGACATGGGGAGGTGACTGTTATACCAGCTCTATCAGGTCCATCAGAACTAGAAGACATGGGGAGGTGACTGTTATACCAGCTCTATCAGGTCCATCAGAACTAGAAGGGGAGGTGACTTGTGACTGTTATACCCTCAGTATTCAAAGTGTAGGCCTACATCAAAAGTGTAATGTGTGCATTTTGTATTTTGTATCAAGGAATACCTAGGATAGGGTAAGTAATCCTTCTCACCCCCCTTTAAGATTTAGATGCACTATTGTAAAGTGGCTGTTCCACTGGATGTCATAAGGTGTATGCACCAATTTGTAAGTCGCTCTGGATAAGAGCGTCTGCTAAATGACTTAAATGTAATGTAAATGTAAATTAAATGTAAATGTAATGTAAATGTAAATGTAAATGTAAATGTAATGTAAATGTATTTCAACATTTACATATTATGGATGTATCTCTTGCATTAAATTAAAAATATATTGAAACAAAATATATTGAAACAAAATATATTGAGTAGCATAGTAGTGTTAAAGCTGTTGAAATTAAATCAGACAAAGACTGAATTATCCTGGAGAAATTGAAGAAGAAGAACAAAACATTTGAAATATGTATCTACCAAATACTAAACTTTATTTATTCCATCAAAAACGAATATTGCAAGAATACAAAATAACAATACACAAAGTAGTTATGTTTAAAAAAAAAAAAATAGATATAAATGCAGCCCGACATTGAAACCAAATGATCCAGACTTATTTAGTCAATAAAGTGCAAGGAAGGAAAGAAAAGCCCTATGAGAAGTCATGTGTTTAGAGACCCTCTTATTCCCCGATCCTAGATCAGATTCAGGCGCAGACAGAATGATGAGGTGACCAACGGGGCCAGTGTTCTCCTGATCTCCGATCAGTCTCCTGTTCTGAGGCAGCGGGGAGGTGGAGTCCTGCAGGCATACTACAAGGCCTTGTTTAAATACGCAATACAGTCTACAATATCACACAGTGGGCTACCTCTTTTTTTATTTATCAGCGTCGATATTTAAAAAGAAAAGCCCTATGAGAAGTCTACAACAAGGCCTTGTTTAAATACGTAATACAGTCTACAATATCACACAGTGGGCTACCTCTTTTTTTATTTATCAGCGTCGATATTTAAAAAGAAATACGTCCCTATGAGTAGAAGGCTCGTTTTCAAACCCTTATTTGAAATAATAAGTGTAGTTTAACTGCAGTTTGTCTGCAACTACTGCCTCCCAAAACACCACCTTTTACTGCAATTTGTTTTTGTTTTTTAATAAAAAGGGACATATTTTTTGCTCACTGGGATATTCGAGTTCTTGTCTAAATGTAGCCTAGACTACCATCTCAATCTAACCCAGAACTTTTCAAGATGGCCGACAAGCAAAGTTTAGGATACATTCAGATTCCACATTTTTTTCCCATTGGCAAGCCATTGAAGAGATTTTCATTTTAATTTCAGTGTACTTATTGAACTGACGGGAGTTGAACATGGTGTCCATATCTAATACATATGACAAGATGAGACCAATGTGTTCTTGACTAAATGTAGTGGACTCAATCTAAACCATTTGGTGTCCGTAATTATGTATTCGAAAACACAGACAGTTTATATCAAATATTAAACAATCCATATTAAAACGTCTCCCATAAGAGTTCCTGTTGTGTCGTTCAGTCTCTAAAATTAGCACTGTCTGCCGGCCTGCCCGTCCTCAAAATCACTGTAATGCGACGACTCTCCATCACTCCCGTTAGATGTGTTAGAGACCCTCTTATTCCCCGATCCTAGATCAGATTTAGGCGCAGACAGAATGATGAGGTGACCAACGGGGCCAGTGTTCTCCTGATCTCCGATCAGTCTCCTGTTCTGAGGCAGCGGGGAGGTGGAGTCCTGCAGGCTTGAGCTGATCCCAGTCATCCTGCCACCGCACTCCCGGGGCTCTGGAGAGAAAGACCCCAGGGGAGAGGTGCATCCACTCCGCGACCCTCCCAGGCCCTCTGGCTTCACCACCCCGGTGAGCAGCTCCGAAAGCTCCTGGATGTAGATCTGAGCCATCTGGAGAGTATCATACTTAGACAATTTATTATTGTTGGACGGGATCACGCTCCGCAACGTGTCAAACGCCTTGTTCAGCCCGTGCATCCTTCGCCTCTCCCGGGCGTTAGCTGCGACGCGCCGGCGTTTCTGCTTACGGTTACCTCCTTCTCCCTGGTCCGCCTGTACTGTATCCAGGTCCATCTCTATCCTGACACCACTGTCGGCTAGTTTACTCACCGACATGAGTTTCTCCAGTGAGAGATCCATGGAGCCGTTGTGTGCGTAATGGCCCGTATCTCTTGGTGAGTATGGAGACTGTCCTCCTCCAGAAGATTTTACCCAGGTTCTGGATCCGAGATGTCCCAGTTTCGACTGTTCTAACAGGGGGAAGTCCTCAGCTGAGAAGTCTGGCCAGCCGGACAGTTCGGTTTTAGCTGTCATAACCGCTACAGACATCCACGATTCGGTTGGAGAGCCCTTGTGCGTTATTTCGCGCTATCTTGGATAACTAATATTTGCACAGCAGTGGAACGTCTCTTGAATATTACAGCGGTAAAAGTTAGTTGGAGAATTATGAGGAAATTCAGAGCCCCCCCCCAAAAAAGGTGAAATCTAAAGAATTCCACCAAAACCAGGTTTGAACAGCGCTGCAAATGTGTCTCCAAACTCCAAGGACGGCGCTAAGAGTTGACTCACTTGTGACAATCTCCTGGCTGTCACCTCCGGATCCTGGCCGATCCGTCAGTACTATATCCCCCTCCACCCAACCCCGCCCTAGGAGGCACACAGGTTTGGATCGCACAGCCAATAGCGAATGGTTGCGTCTTTCCGACAAAAGAAAACAATTGGGGCAATCTTTAATTTATTTTCTGAAACTATTGTGCGTTGTAAGTCAATCATGATGTTGATTGACATTTGGCTTCATTGTTATATGAGGTAATTTATTATTCTGTCTGAAGAAGTTTAATTTTTTCTTGGAGAAAATAAAGTTTTATTTTTATTTTTACTTTAAAAAAAAAACGAATTAATTCTCACGACTAGAGTGTATTTGTGTTTATTGGATTCCAGATAATATTGGAGGACTTTTTGGTCTCATTAAAAAAAACGAACAATTTCTGTTGATCGAATACACATTTTTTTCTAAAGGCTATTTTTTGAAGTCTTTCACCTATAAACAGATGAATTATGTATATAAATAGTACAACCAATACACGACTACGTGTTGTGGAGTACTCGCCTTGTCATCTCCCCAAACTTCATCTGAATATTGATCTTCCTCTAGTTTGTGTTGCTGCCAACATCAGTTAAAAACTTACCCACATCCTTATCCCTTAACAATATAATTTAGTGCAGATAAGCAACGGAATTGGCTCGTGAGAAGAAGACTCATAGAGGGAGAACTGAAAAATAAATAAACAGTAAAAATGGACAATCTCTGTGGATTATTTGCGGTAATAAAAGTAGCCAGGTGGTAGGCAGGGAGAGGCAGCGAGATGGACACACCTGTCTCCGACACAACCCGGATCACTGATAACAGATATGTCTGACTACAGGGCTGCTAGGTAGAACTGCAGCTATGAATCATTTAGTCGTTATAGTAGGAGCCAATATTACAGAATACAAGCATAACGTCTACTGGCTTGGGCTTCTGGTGACAATAGGTGAAAGTACGGAAATGCTTATTGTTAGTCGCTCTGGATAAAAGTTAAGAAAATCACTGATGCTGATAGTGGTGAAAAAGGCCGAGTGATGCCAAAACGTTTGCGGTTTATCAAATAAATTACAGGGTTTTTTGTATTCAGAGTGTCCCGAGTCACTTGATTTATTTTCATAGCGTATAGTTTATTCTCCGTCAGTCAACTTCTCTACATATAAACATTTTCTCTGGGTGTGCGCCAGCTCATGTTTTTTTTTTTTAGATAAAGATAATGACAAATAATGAATGTATTATTAAGCATTTATTTACCCCAAAATGGTGATTGACGATGAGGAAGAGATGATGATAATCACAATCGCCATCTTCATCCTCCTCATTCTCCTCATATAGCCTAGCTTATTATCGCCATGCACCATGTCAATTAAAACCATCATACACGCCATCGTGGCTGTCTGATCCAGTACTCTATTCTACTTCATTTCAGTATTTACAGTTCAACAGTGGCACATAGAACAGTCAGCGTGTCATGGCTCCTGAGTCAACCTCATAACATCTAATAGCTGCGCTTTGAGTAAATTGAAAACTCCTCAATCAGTCTACCTATCAGCTGGTGTCCCTTGGCTTTCTCTCTCTCTCTCTCTCAATTTAATTTGATTCAATTAAATTCAAAGGGGATTTACTGGCATTGGAAAACATGTTTACATTGCCAAAGCAAGTGAAATTAACAAACAAAAGTGAGAACACACAAAACAACATCAACAATCTCTCGCTCTCATCTCTCTCCGCTCTCTTTCTCTCTCCCTCCGTTTCTCTCGCTCTCTCACGTCCCCTCTCTCTCTGTCACATAGCCAGACGTACAGTCACCCACATCTCCCATCTGCTGCCTCGCATGGAGAGTCTTAACTTTCACACTGTTTATAGTTTGTTACCGAGATACGAGTCAGTCATTAGAATAGCAGCAGCCGTTTCATCAACAGCCCCATCTGACAGGAGACTCCCTTGGAAAGACACGACGCGTCAGAGCCCTTGAGAGTTGCTGACCGGGTAATGTGATTGATGATGACTGCGTCTATTTGACCTCCATAAAACGCTAAATGATAAGGTGGGATAGGCTACTGTAGAGCCCATCCTCCCCAATTAAAGGTGCCACCAACCTCCTGTGGTGGATACTGCATCAAGCAAACAAACACACAGCCACACATGACATGTAGCCTCTAGAATAACATGTAGCCTCTAGAATAACATGTAGCCTCTAGAATAACATGTAGTTTCTAGAATGACATGTAGCCTCTAGAATGACATGTAGCCTCTAGAATGACATGTAGCCTCTAGAATAACATGTAGCCTCTAGAATGACATGTAGCCTCTAGAATGACATGTAGCCTCTAGAATGACATGTAGCCTCTAGAATAACATGTAGCCTCTAGAATAACATGTAGCCTCTAGAATAACATGTTGTTTCTAGAATGACATGTAGCCTCTAGAATAACATGTCGTTTCTAGAATGACATGTAGCCTCTAGAATAACATGTCGTTTCTAGAATGACATGTAGCCTCTAGAATAACATGTATTTTCTAGAATGACATGTAGCCTCTAGAATAACATGTAGCTTCTAGAATGACATGTAGCCTCTAGAATGACATGTAGCCTCTAGAATGACATGTAGCCTCTAGAATGACATGTAGCCTCTAGAATAACATGTAGTTTCTAGAATGACATGTAGCCTCTAGAATGACATGTAGCTTCTAGAATGACATGTAGCCTCTAGAATGACATGTAGCCTCTAGAATGACATGTAGCCTCTAGAATGACATGTAGCCTCTAGAATGACATGTAGCCTCTAGAATGACATGTAGCCTCTAGAATGACATGTAGCCTCTAGAATGACATGTAGCTTCTAGAATGACATGTAGCTTCTAGAATGACATGTAGCCTCTAGAATGACATGTAGCCTCTAGAATGACATGTAGCCTCTAGAATAACATGTAGCTTCTAGAATGACATGTAGCCTCTAGAATGACATGTAGTTTCTAGAATGACATGTAGCCTCTAGAATGACATGTAGTTTCTAGAATGACATGTAGCCTCTAGAATGACATGTAGCCTCTAGAATGACATGTAGCCTCTAGAATGACATGTAGCCTCTAGAATGACATGTAGCCTCTAGAATGACATGTAGCCTCTAGAATGACATGTAGTTTCTAGAATGACATGTAGCCTCTAGAATGACATGTAGTTTCTAGAATGACATGTAGTTTCTAGAATGACATGTAGCTTCTAGAATGACATGTAGCTTCTAGAATGACATGTAGCCTCTAGAATGGCATGTAGCCTCTAGAATGCAGTCTAACAGGTTATAAAACATATAGCCAAGGCTTCTAGAATCCAGTCTGATAGGTTATTAAACACATAGCCAAGGATTCTAGAATCCAGTCTGATAGGCTATAAAACATATTAACAAGGGTTCTAGAATCCAGTCTGATAGGTTATTAAACACATAGCCAAGGATTCTAGAATCCAGTCTGATAGGTTATTAAACACATAGCCAAGGATTCTAGAATCCAGTCTGATAGGTTATAAAACATATTAACAAGGATTCTAGAATCCAGTCTGATAGGTTATTAAACACATAGCCAAGGATTCTAGAATCCAGTCTGATAGGTTATAAAACATATAGACAAGGATTCTAGAATCCAGTCTGATAGGTTATAAAACATATAGACAAGGATTCTAGAATCCAGTCTGATAGGTTATAAAACACATAGCCAAGGATTCTAGAATCCAGTCTGATAGGTTATAAAACACATAGTCAAGGATTCTAGAATCCAGTCAGATAGGTTATTAAACACATAGCCAAGGATTCTAGAATCCAGTCTGATAGGTTATTAAACACATAGCCAAGGATTCTAGAATCCAGTCTGATAGGTTATTAAACACATAGCCAAGGATTCTAGAATCCAGTATGATAGGTTATTAAACACATAGACAAGGATTCTAGAATCCAGTCTGATAGGTTATTAAACACATAGACAAGGATTCTAGAATCCAGTCTGATAGGTTATACAACTCTGTGAGTGTGTGTGTATTGACATGCCCTCAGTGTGTGTGTGTTCTTGTGCTGTGTGTGTGTGTGTGTGTGTATTGACATGCCCTCAGTGTGTGTGTGTTCTTGTGCTGTGTGTGTGTGTGTGTATTGACATGCCCTCAGTGTGTGTGTGTTCTTGTGCTGTGTGTGTGTGTTCTTGTGCTGTGTGTGTATTGACATGCCCTCTGTGTGTGTGTGTTCCTGTGTGTGTGTGTATTGACATGCCCTCCGTGTGTGTGTTCCTGTGCTGTGTGTGTGTGTTCTTGTGCTGTGTGTGTGTGTGTGTTGACATGCCCTCTGTGTGTGTGTTCTTGTGCTGTGTGTGTGTGTGTATTGACATGCCCTCCGTGTGTGTGTTCTTGTGCTGTGTGTGTGTGCATGACAGGCGGTAGGCCTGGATTGTAGAAAAACTGTGTAAATCACCATGACCTGCTCCCCCGTCAGCAGGCTAATGAGACCTATAGGCCGGCCTGAACAACCCTCAGGCACGCTCCTTACGCCCAGGGAGCCCATTCACTCTGCCTAACATGAATATTTAATCTCTCCGGCTAGGCCCTCCCAACCGCCAGGCCGCAACAGCCTGCAGACCTGCCAAAATGTGGGCTGAGGCGCCCAGCTACACTCCCCATCTGCCGCGGGGAGGCCGGGGGAGGCCGGTGGAGGCGGAGGAGGAGACCATGGGAGGTGTGAGAAGAACATTACCGAGGTCAACTTTAGAATTCGTGGTGAAAGATGATCGCTGACTTAAACACGCGAGGCAAAATAGGGCGGAGGGCAACCTCTCGTTCCCCTGTACCCTCCCCCCGTATCCTAACAACAAGCCCCACCTCCAACATACCCTAACAACAAGCCCCACCCCCAACATGCCCTAACAACAAGCCCTGTCAGACACCAACTCGCTTGAATAGTTTTTATTCAAGTTTTATCTTGTGGGGTGGCTCCCATGATTATGAAAAATCACAGCTTCTATCCTCTGGTAATAAAACTGTTAATAAATGACGAACAACTACTGCTCTCCCACTGACTCCGTTCACATCCACAACTTACCCTGCTGCTACAATGATTACTGATTCAATTTATTACTCCATTACACGGCTGTCCATTGATTATTGATTACCATTAGTATCTATTTATCCTGCTACTGGTCATTACTACTCCTGTTTACATGTATAGTACCAGTCAACATTTTGGACACACCTACTCATTGCAGGGTTTAACATTTAAAAAAAAAACTATTTTCTATATTTAGAATTATAGTGAAGACATCAAAACTATGAAATAGCACATATGGAATCATGTAACCACAAAAGTGTTCAACAAATCAAAATGTATTTTATATTTGAGATTGTTCAAAGTAGCCACCCTTTGCCTTCATGACAGCTATGGACACTCTTGGCATTCTCTCAACCAGCTTCATGAGGTAGTCACCTGGAATGCATTTCAATTAACAGGTGTGCCTCGTTAAAAGTTCATTTGCGTTTGAGCCAATCAGTTGTGTTGTGACAAGGTAGGGGTGGTACACAGTAGATAGCCCTATTTGGTAAAAGACCAAGTACATATTATGGCAAGAACAGCTCAAATAAGCAAAGAGAAACGACAGTCCATCATTACTGTGAGACATGAAGGTCAGTCCATCCGGAAAACATCAAGAACCTTAAAAGTTTCTTCAAGTGCAGTCGCAAATACCATCAAGTGGTATGATGAAGCTGGCTCTCATGAGGACTGCCACAGGAAAAGAAGACCCAGAGTTACCTCTGCTGCAAAGGATAAGTTAATTAGAGTTACCAGCCTCAGATTGCACCCGAAATAAATGCTTCACAGAGTTCAAGTAACAGATACAGTTGAAGTTTACATACACTTAGGTTGGAGTCATTAAAACTTGTTTTTCAACCAGTCCTCAAATGTCTTGTTAACAAACTATAGTTTTGGCAAGTCGGTTAGGACATCTACTTTTTGCATTGACACAAGTCATTTTTACAACAATTGTTTACAGACAGATTATTTCACTTATAATTCACTGTATCACAATTCCAGTGGGTCAGACTGTTCCTTTAAACAGCTTGGAAAATTCCAGAAAATGATGTCATGGCTTTAGAAGCTGAACTGAATTCTGAACTTCACAGGGTGGTGAATGTGCTTGATGCTCCTTTCCAATGAATATCGAGGGTCTTATTCTGGTGAGATGATCTAATTTTATTGGTCACATACACGTGTTTAAACGATGTTATTGGGAGTGTAGCGAAATGCTTGTGTTTTTAGCTCTGACAATGCAGTAATATCTAACAATTTCACAACATATACCCAATACGCACAAATCAAAGTAAAATAATGGAATTAAGCATATATAAATATATGGACCAGCAATGTCAGAGCGGAATAGACTAAGATACATTAGAATAGAATACATATGAGTAATGCAAAAATGGTTAACATTATTAAAGTGACTAGTGTTCCATTTATTAAAGTAGCCAGTGATTTCAAGTCTATGTCTATAGGGCAGCGGACGCTCAGTGTTAGTGATGGGTGTTTAACAGTCTGATGGCCTTGAGATAGAAGCTGTTTAACAGTCTGATGGCCTTGAGATAGAAGCTGTTTAACAGTCTGATGGCCTTGAGATAGAAGCTGTATAACAGTCTGATGGCCTTGAGATAGAAGCTGTATAACAGTCTGATGGCCTTGAGATAGAAGCTGTATAACAGTCTGATGGCCTTGAGATAGAAGCTGTATAACAGTCTGATGGCCTTGAGATAGAAGCTGTTTAACAGTCTGATGGCCTTGAGATAGAAGCTGTTTAACAGTCTGATGGCCTTGAGATAGAAGCTGTTTAACAGTCTGATGGCCTTGAGATAGAAGCTGTTTAACAGTCTGATGGCCTTGAGATAGAAGCTGTATAACAGTCTGATGGCCTTGAGATAGAAGCTGTATAACAGTCTGATGGCCTTGAGATAGAAGCTGTTTAACAGTCTGATGGCCTTGAGATAGAAGCTGTTTAACAGTCTGATGGCCTTGAGATAGAAGCTGTATAACAGTCTGATGGCCTTGAGATAGAAGCTGTATAACAGTCTGATGGCCTTGAGATAGAAGCTGTTTAACAGTCTGATGGCCTTGAGATAGAAGCTGTATAACAGTCTGATGGCCTTGAGATAGAAGCTGTATAACAGTCTGATGGCCTTGAGATAGAAGCTGTTTAACAGTCTGATGGCCTTGAGATAGAAGCTGTTTAACAGTCTGATGGCCTTGAGATAGAAGCTGTTTTTCAGTCCCTCTGTGTTAGTGATGGGTGTTTAACAGTCTGATGGCCTTGAGATAGAAGCTGTTTTTCAGTCTCTCTGTGTTAGTGATGGGTGTTTAACAGTCGGATGGCCTTGAGATAGAAGCTGTTTTTCAGTCTCTCAGTCCCAGCTTTGATGCACCTGCACTGACCTCACCTTCTGGATGATAGCGGGGTGAACAGGCATTGCCTCGGGTAGTTGTTGTCCTTGATGATCTTTTTGTGATTCCTGTGTTATCGGGTGCTGTAGGTGTCCTGGAGGGAAGGTAGTTTGCCCCTGGTGATGCGTTGGGCAGACCGTGCCACCCTCTGGAGAGCCCTGCGGTTGCAGGCGGTGCAGCTGCCATACCAGGTGGTGATGCAGCCTGACAGAATGCTCTCAGTAGTGTATCTGTAGAGGTTTGTGAGGGTTTTAGGTGCCAAGACAAATTTCTTCAGCCACCTGAGGTTGAAGAGATGCTGTTGCGCCTTCTTCACCATGCTGTCTGTGTGGGTGGACCATTTCAGTTTGATAGATGCTTGACTGCTGTTTTGACAAATAAAAACATTATTGCTCTTATCCATAATGCCATCATGTAGACTAGCCTAACCCCCCTCTGAGAGCTGTTGGCTGGAGAGCATGTGCCAAGACCACAGTAGGCACATTTACTATTTAACACAACAGTTGTGACAGAGTTGAAAATGTGATGGACACACATTGGATTTTTCTTTTTTGAAAAGTTAAAGGGAAAACTCCCTAAATAATCTATATTTTGGTGTTTGTTTCATTAGTCTATTGTTGATATAGTTCCAAAAAATGTTTTGCATGTCAGCAATCAAGTGTTCAAGATATTTAACTTTCAAATAAAACAAATCTGTCCCATAGATACATTCTGCATCACATGATGCAAAAAGCACCACAAGGGCCAGAATTCTGTATTTTAAAAGTTACATATCTTGGAAAGTACATCACTACTTCATCACACATTTTCATCTGCAACATGGTGGGAGAATGTCACATATCTTCTTCATGCAGGCGGCAGGGTAGCCTAGTGGTTAGAGTGTAGAGGTGGCAGGTAGCCTAGTGGTTAGAGTGTAGAGGTGGCAGGTAGCCTAGTGGTTAGAGCGTTGGACTAGTAACCGAAAGGTTGCAAGTTTGAATCCCCGAGCTGACAACGTACAAATGTGTCGTTCTGCCCCTGAACAGGCAGTTAAACCCACTGTTCCTAGGCCGTCATTGAAAATAGGAATTTGTTCTTAACTGACTTACCTAGTAAAATAAAGGTTAAAAAAAGCCTACTGGTGTCTTGGCATATGCTCTCCAGCCAACAGATCCGATATGGTGGGGGTAGGCTAGTCTATATGATGGGATTATTATGGAGCGAGAATATTTATTTGCAGGACCACGCTTGGGAACCCCTTCCCTCGAGAGAAACGTGCATTAATTAAAAAGGGAATTAAGTTCCGTTTACATGGTTTAACTCAGGTCGGGAATTGGACCCCATGGCAAATAAACTCTTGAAATTAATACGTTTATTCAATTAATCTTGATTGTATGATTCAAATAGGCCGACTTCATTATGACCACACTCCTCACGTAAACTAAACTATTTTCGTTCAACGTGATTAAATTAATTTTCATTAAAGTGTATTACACTGTTTTATGATTCGAATTTCCAAGGTGTTAATTTGCTGTTTTAATATTGTTTTAGCTGCTCTGCATTAACGATTGACTGCAGGTGTGCAAGGCCTAATTACGCAACCAGTGGCCTAATTAGTTAACTGGACCATGAACAGATCTACCTTACCTGCTGAGAACGATTTCCAGCAAGAAATCATGGTTCATTTAGCCAAGATAAACAGCACACGTTCCTTCACTGGAGATCAGAGCAGGGGTCTGAGACAGCGCCTTTCTCCCGGTGCAGTGGAGCTGAGCTACAGAGAACGGTGCCAAACACACTACACCGGCCAACCGCCCAGGCGCACGCACCTGCGTTGTCTCTCTTTCACGACTCTCTTTAATTAAAGACTCGTTATATAATCAAATGCTTCCACTTTTCACACAATAGACAATATCACATAGACACAGAGGTGCAGGGAAAAACAGTGTCCGCCTGTCTGAGGAACAGGGGTCTGTCTGTCTGTCCAAATATACCCCTTGACGTTTGATTTCTCGGCCCTATCATTAACTCCGTCCACCCCAAGCTACGGAGGTGACATGGAGAAGAGAGGTGGAGTTCGTGTCTGACGTCTAATGCCA